>NC_090734.1:103772071-103784571 GCF_036898095.1 Palaemon carinicauda
GTTGAGGACCCTCAACAGAAGGTTGTGAGGAGGGAACAGATAAATCTTGGACCAACTGTTCCAGTTTAAGGACATCGCGTCCACTGCTTCCGCTAAGGGGTCCTCGTACGGGGCACGTACAGGGGCAACTTCTTCTTATCTTTCGTCGCAAAGAGGTCTATCTGCAGTTCTGGGACTGATTCAGAATGAAGGAGACTCTATCGGTGTGAACCTGGATAGAGCGTCCGCTGTCACATTGCGGACTCCTTGAAGGTGAACTGCCGACAGGTACCACTTCTTCTTTTCCGCCAATCGGAAGACGGCCAACATCACCTGGTTGAGAGGTGGTGACCTCGATCCTTGTCGATTCAAGTATCTCACAACTACCTCGCTGTCTATCACCACCTTATGTGGATCGAATGACGCGGGGAGACTTTCTTTAAGGTAAGGAGCACTGCCCTAGCTTCTAGAAAGTTTTATGTGAAAGGTTTTGAATAGCCTGGACCAAGTCCCCTGGACTTTTTTCCGATGAGAGTGACCTCCCCATCCCTCCTTCGAGGCGTCTGAGTGAATCGTCACCGACGGGGGAGGTGGCTGAAGAAGAACCTGACTTCTTTAGATGTCTGGCTTGGGACCAAGGCCTGAGAAGAGTACTTAGCCGAAGCGGCTGGTCTTCTCAGATCTCTTCACGCGTTTGATGCATAACTTCTCCAAACTCCGATTGCATCCTTTAGCTGTGCTCTTAGCACTGGGTCTGTCACCGAAGCAAACTGGAGAGAGCGCAGTACTCTCTCCTGCTCGTGTCTTGATATCCTTTCGGAATCTTGAAGTCTCTTGACAGAACCCGCTATCTCCTTCCTTTTCTTCGCCGGGGTGGAGAAACGGTGTGACAAAAGGTCCCAGTGGATTCCCAGCCACTGGAACTTTTGAGATGGAGAAAGTCGAGACTTTTTCTGTTGATCTTGAAGCCTAGGTACTCTAGGAACTGGATCACTTGACTGGAAGCTTGCAAGAATTCTGTCTCGGATGCTACCCACACCAACCAGTCGTCCAGGTAGGCTACTACCTGAATTCCCTTTAGGCGAAATTGTTTGAGAGCTACGCTCGCAAGCTTCGTAAAAATCCTTGGGGCTATGTTTAGCCCGAATGGCATGGCTCCGAAGGCGTATAGTCTTCGTTGTAGCCTGAACCCTAGGTAGGGGGAGAGTCGATGGCTAATTGGAATGTGCCAGTAGGCGTCTGACAAGTCTATAGAGACGGAATATGCCCTCTTGGGAAGTAAGGTCCTTATGTGTTGCAGTGTTAGCATTTTGAATTTGCAATTCACTATGAACTTGTTAAGTGGCGACAAGTCCAGAATGACTCTGAGCTTTTCCGAGTCTTTCTTGGGAACACAAAACAGCCTCCCTCAGAAATTGATGGGCTTCACCCTTTTTCTCCAACAGTTCTTGAACGTACTCCTCCATAACGGGGGTGGAGTGTTGGAAAAACTGAAAGCACGGGGGTGGAGTGCTGTACAATTCCCGCCCAGTCCATTCTTGAGTAGGCTGTGGGCCCAGGGATCGAAGGTCCACAGATCCCGAAATTTCAGAAGTCTCCCTCCTACCGGTATCACCTCACTTGGACTGCCGTCCTGAGGTCTTGCCTTCCTGACCACGACCACCCCTGAATCCCCTTCCCCTTGAGGGGCGTCTAGACGAGCCTCTGGCTGCTCCTCTAGGCTTTGCTCGAAAGGAAGTAGACTGCCCTTCGAACGCTGGGGTGAATGCCGTGGACTGTGTCGACACGGCCTGGGGTACCCACTGAAAGGTGGTCGGGGTTTGTGCCACGATCTGGGGCACTGGGGGCAATGGCAATTGCAGTTGCTGTTGCTGTCTAAGAGGCTTGGCTGGCCGAGACGGTAGCCTAGTCCTCATAGTCTTCCTCTTTGGTTGAGGACCCTCATCCGGGGAAGACTTTCTTTTGATAGCCAGGCCCCACTTCTGGAGAAGGTATCTATTCTCCAAGGCGGCTTTATCAACAACTTCTTTGACCAAGTCGGTAAGGAAAAAGGTCTTTTCCCCAAATGTTGGAGGAGATTAGTTTCTTTAGCTAGTGCCTCACCTAGCCGAGGTAAACACGAACTCCCTACAAGCTCTCCTTGCCTTGACGAAGCCATAGAGGTCCTTCGTCACTGTGGCCAGATGAGTCTTGGACACTACCATGAACATTTCATGGACCTTGGGGTCACTTGCCATCGTCTCGAGAGTAGTCTGAAGAGACATTGAGGCAGTCAGTCTTTCTTTTGTATCGAACTCACTTCGCAAAAGAAAGTCAGACAGCTTAGGGAGGTCCTTGCCTAACTGACGTCCGGCAATATCAGCCTCCATTTTCCCACTGAGAACGTAAGATGGACGTCCTTCCAGTCTTTTTGGTCCATAGGCAGGGCCAGCGACAAGGGTTTATACTCCTCTAGGGAGGGGCAAGACTTGCCGGCCTCGATTGCTTTTAGTACAGCCAGAAACCCTTTCTGTAAAAAGGGGAAGGCTCTAGTAGGCGAGGACACAAAGGAAGGAAGCTTCCTATTCAATGCAGCTACCTTTGAGTTAGAGAAGCCCCTCTCTTTCATCGAGGATGAAAGTAGAGCTTGAGCCTTAGCATGGTCCATCACTATGACCTCCTTCGGCTCTGTCTCCTCCTTTGAAGCTGGTTCCTTCCTCAGACGGACACAACAGTCCGGATATGATGCCTTGCTGGGCCAGAATTCCACCCTCCAGGGGAACTGAGCCCAGCTTATCCGAGATGACGATCTTTCCAGTCATCATCGGCATGTGCTCAGCATACCTCCATGGGTTAGCATCTGAGAACAAAGGAAGGTCTTTCACATTGAGCTTTTTCTGGGGCCCATGTGATTCTGCAAGGCACTGCATTCGCAGTTCCATTGCACCCGCCTTCTCCTGATTCTCCTTCTGCATTTGTTGGATCATTCCAACACTAGAAGAGAGGGCCTGTCCCAGCTCTACTGGGAGACCGGCCGATGTAGAGGGGCTTGAACTTCATCCTGGGCTTCTGCCAGGAGGTCTTCCTCCTGACACCCGTCCACATCAGACATCCTGTCATCTAGCTGGATGTCTTGCATCGCGACCGCGACTTCAGCATCCACCTGGATCTGAACTTAGGGGATCTCCTCTTGAGGCTGGGGAATCACTGCATCAGCTGATGCCTTAGGGAAAGGATACGCCCTCATCTTCTCACTTGGAAGATAAGGGCCAGAAGTGTTCTTTTGGAAGCCCCTTACCCAGGTACGTAGCTTCTTCCTAGCTATTTAAATGTCTCATTAATCAGGTTAGTGCACACAGTACATACCTGAGGGTCCCAATACCGGAGATCATCCTTGGAGACAGCGTATGCTGCGTGTCTCCTACAAAACTCATGTCCGCAGAGGTTCTTGCTGCTGACATTGCAGAAAGCACTTCCCCACTTCGGAGTGTCCTTCTGTAAAGAGAAGAAATTTCCATGAGTATCAAGTGAACTATGTATCCCTGGATATGCATAGTATAGCATAACAATTCAGAAAGGAAAGACACACACTTGTGTTTCCCTCACAACCCATTGTTGCAGCCTTCCAGATAATAAAATAAAAAATGGTTTATCTCTTCTAGAGTAACCAATGCAAGGTTTCCAGAGGAAACAGGTGGAGCTCACACCTAAGCAATGATTTTAAAATCCTGGATAATAGACAGGGAAGAACTCAGCTTCCTATCTGAGGGCAACAGCAAAGGGGTGTGCAAGAAAACACAATAGTGTTAGAAAACACAGTGCTGTACCAAAACCCTTACTATAGTTTTCCTCTTACTGTATATGCTATACAGAAGAATACTAGTACAGTATAGGGGGATGTGTGCCGGCTTGCCTTTGCCGGCCGGCACACACCATAACTAGCTTTAAAGTACACTACTTAAAAGCTATAGGGCGGCAGCACTCTGGTTCAAATGTCTGTGCCGGTCGGCAGCAACTGCCGGCCGGTAACAGCCAGTGTTGTCCGGCAATGGCTGCCGGCCAGCAACTACACAAGGTAGTACCCAGCTGCCGGCCACACTCTTGGTGACTGGCAGACAAGGGCTGACATAAGCCGGCCGGCAAAGGTAAAAGACCGATGCCAGCCGGCAGCAAAAGAACCAGAGGACCACACCTGCCCGGCTGCCGGCCTCATAGGCCGGCAGCCGGGACAGGTACAGCACTTAGAAGAAAAATAGAATGGATGCCGGGATAAGAGTGTACACAACCTCCAAGCCCGTCAACCGAAAGAGTGCATATAAGGAAGGGGAGAAACTAATTCAGGCTTCCTTGACCCATGCCGTCCGGCTCTGCCGGCAGGCATGGATGAGGGACCAAGAGAGGTCCGGGTAGCACTCGAAAACATAAGACCCTTGCCGGCCAGCAGCTCTGCCGGCCGGCAAGGGGCTGAGTCAATTCCACATCCTAACCTATACTAGGTCCAGAAGTAGAACGACGTATAGTACAGTAAGACCCCTGCCGGCCAGCTCTGCGGGCCGGCAAGGGGCTGAGTCAATTCCACATCCTAACCTATACTAGGTCCAGATGTAGAACGACGTACAGTACAGTATGAAGAAAGAGGGGGAAGGGACAAGAGGGTCCTGCCAACCTTGCTTTAGTGACAGATCACCCGCAGCTAAGAAACTTATCTTAGCCTAAGGGAGATCTAAGGGGAAAGGCCAGCAATACTTGCCAGCTTCCAGAGCACCAAAGCAAGCCATGTCGTCCTGATGGAAGTTCCTATAGGGTAGCTTCCTAGGGTATATTACAACTACGGCGATATTCCCAGAGAATTTACCTTAAGGTACCAAAATTCTAACTCCTGGAGCGACTATCCCTCGTGAAAGGGATATCGCGACATATCAGAGGACGTATTCTAGACACGCCACATGGCAATCTACATCCTGGACAGAGATTTCGTCTCGTAGGAGGTGATTGGCGAGATACGAATTCGGGAAAGAAAAAGGGGAGCCGCTCCCAAGGCTTCCCTATCCCCCGATTCGTATGCGTGCCTGGCGCCAATCCTGGCGCCATCTGTATTCCTTTTTGCGTAGCTTAACAACTCGGTGTTTTTTCCTGTTTTTCTCGCAAATCTTGGATTTATTCGACTTTTCATGGCTTCTTCGTCTTCGTCGGCCTCTGATAAGTTGAGTATAGTGTCTGTTATGTATAAATGTAGGCTCTTGGTAAAATTTTGAGTGATTAATAGGATTAATCTTTGATACAAGAGCCGTAGCCTACCAGAGGCGTCTTGGACGCTGTCGCTCGCTAGGTATAAGTTAGTTAGTCAGAGCGACATTCCTGGTTGTTTTGCTTTAATAAATTTTAGCTATTTAGCATTACATAGGATTTCCTTCGTGCTTAGTATTATTTGGTGAAGTATTCGCCATTCTGGCCTACGCTAGGCCATGTAGCCTAGTCGTTTGGTCCTAGTACTTCATGCATGATTATGGTTTTTTCCGAGTGTAAATAAAATTTTATTGAAGCTTTAGGCTATATTTTATACATTTTAGACTGTGTGGAATATTTCCAATATAGTATACGAGTGAGTTTCGGTGAATTAGGTAATCGATTCTCTTGGTGCCTAGGCTAGTTGCTTATGGAGCCTTAGTATACTTTATCATACTCCCCGGTTGCTTTCTTTTCTTCGGAGAAGGTATGCAATCCCTTTCCCTCTGTTTAAGCCTTGGGCTTATCCCTAAGTGGTTTTTTCCGAAATTTATTTTCGATAAAACTATACTAGGGTGTTACTGTACCTTCCTGTTCCTGTAGTTATGGTTCAAGAGGGACAGAACAACAGAGTTTTTAGTCTGAGTCTGTGTTGTCTGGCTTGGGGCTGAGTCCCCCTCGCTGACCTAACACATACAAAGGGAGCTTAGCTCCCTTAGGTCACTACCGAAGGTTTCTGTGGATATGATTCCTTCTTTTGTGATCTACCAGACTAGTCCTGTTGCTGTTCACGCGGGAGGATAAGTTCTTCCCTTGGGAGTAGCAACGCCTTCCTTGCTTTGGTGCTCTGGAAGCTGGCAAGTATTGCTGGCTTTTCCCCTGAGATCTCCCTTAGGCTAAGATAAGTTTCTTAGCTGCGGGTGATCTGTCACTAAAGCAAGGTTGGCAGGACCCTCTTGTCCCTTCCCCCTCTTTCTTCATACTGTACTGTACGTCGTTCTACATCTGGACCTAGTATAGGTTAGGATGTGGAATTGACTCAGCCCCTTGCTGGCCGGCAGAGTTGGCCGGCAGGGGTCTTACTGTACTGTACGTCGTTCTACTTGTGGACCTAGTATAGGTTAGGATGTGGAATTGACTCAGCCCCTTGCCGGCCGGCAGAGCTGCTGGCCGGCAAGGGTCTTATGCTTTCGAGTGCTGCCCGACCTCTCTTGGTCCCTCATCCATGCCTTCCGGCAGAGCCGGACGGCAAGGGTCAAGGAAGCCTGAATTAGTTTCTCCCCTTCCTTACATGCACTCTTTCGGTTGCCGGGCTTGGAGGTTGTGTACACTCTTATCCCGGCATCCATTCTATTTTTCTTTTTCTCTTCTAGTGCTGTACCTGTCCCGGCTGCCGGCCTATGAGGCCGGCTGCCAGCCTATGAGACCGGCAGCCGGGCAGGTGTAGTCCTCTGGTTCTTTTGCTGCCAGCTGGCATCGGTCTTGTACCTTTGCCGGCCAGCTTATGTCAGCCCTTGTCTGCCGGTCACCAAGAGTGTGGCCGGCAGCTGGGTACTACCTTGTGTAGTTGCTGGCCGGCAGCCATTGCCGGCCAACACTGGCTGTTACCAGCCGGCAGTTGCTGCCGACCGGCACAGGCATTTGAACCAGAGTGCTGCCGCCCTATAGCTGTTAAGTAGTATACTTTAAAGCTAGTTGTGGTGTGTGCCGGCCGGCAAAGGCCGGCCGGCACACATCCCTTTATACTGTCCTAGTATTCTTCAGTATAACATATACAGTAAGAAGAAAACTATGGTAAGGGTTTTGGTACAGCACTGTGTCTTCTAACACTATTGTTTTTTCTTGCACATCCCTTTGCTGTTGCCCTACAGATAGGAAGCTGAGTTCTTCCCTGTCTATTATCCAGGATTTTAAAATCATTGCTTAGGTGTGAGCTCCACCCGTTTCCTCTGGAAACCTTGGTTACTCTAGAAGAGATAAACCATTTTGATTTTATTATCTGGAAGGCTGCAACAATGGGTTGTGAGGGAAACACAAGTGTGTGTCTTTCCTTTCTGAATTGTTATGCTATACTATGCATATCCAGCGATACATAGTTCACTTGATACTCATGGAAATTTCTTCTCTTTACAGAAGGACACTACGAAGTGGGGAAGTGCTTTCTGCAATGTCAGCAGCAAGAACCTCTGCGGACATGAGTTTTGTAGGAGACACGCAGCATACGCTGTCTCCAAGGATGATCTCAGTTATTGGGACCCTCAGGTATGTACTGTTTGCACTAACCTGATTACTGAGACATTTAATTAGCTAGGAAGAAGCTTCGTACCTGGGTAAGGGGCTTCCAAAAGAACACTTCTGGCCCTTATCTTCCAAGTGAGAAGATGAGGGCGTATCCTTTCCCTAAGGCATCAGCTGATGCAGTGATTCCCCAGCCTAAAGAGGAGATCCCCTAAGTTCAGATCCAGGTGGATGCTGAAGTCGCGGTCGCGATGCAAGACATCCAGCTAGATGACAGGATGTTTGATGTGGACGGGTGTCAGGAGGAAGTCCTCCTGGCAGAAGCCCAGGATGAAGTTCAAGCCCCTCTATATCGGCCGGTCTACCAGTAGAGCTGGGACAGGCCCTCTCTTCTATTGTTGGAATGATCCAACAAATGCAGAAGGAGAATCAGGAGTAGGCGGCTGCAATGGAACTGCGAATGCAGTGCCTTGCAGAATCACATGGGCCCCAGAAAAAGCTCAATGTGAAAGACCTTCCCTAGTGCTCAGATGCTAACCCATGGAGGTATGCTGAGCACATGCCGATGACGACTGGAAAGATTGTCATCTCGGATAAGCTGGGCTCAGTTCCCCTGGAGGTGGAATTCTGGCCCAGCAAGGCATCATATCCGGACTGTTATGTCCGGCTGAGGAAGGAACCAGCTTCAAAGGAGGAGACAGAGCCGAAGGAGGTCATAGTGATGGACCATGCTAAGGCTCAAGCTCTACTTTCATCCTCGATGAAAGAGAGGGGCTTCTCTAACTCAAAGGTAGCCGCATTGAATAGGAAGCTCCCTTCCTTTGTGTCCTCGCCTACTAGAGCCTTCCCCTTTTACAGAAAGGGTTTCTGGCTGTACTAAAAGCAATCGAGGCCAGCAAGTCTTGCCCCTCCCTAGAGGAGTGTAAACCCTTGTCGCTGGCCCTGCCTATGGACCACAAAGACTGAAAGGACGTCCATCTTACATTCTCAGTGGGAAAGTTGGAGGCTGATATTGCCGGACGTCAGTTCGGCAAGGACCTCCCTAAGCTATATGACTTTCTTTTGCGAAGTGAGTTCGATACAAAAGAAAGACTGACTGCCTCAATGTCTCTTCAGACTACTCTCGAGACGATGGCAAGTGACCCCAAGGTCCATGAAATGTTCATGGTAGTGGCCAAGCCTCATCTGGCCACAGTGACGAAGGACCTTTATGGCTTCGTCAAGGCAAGGAGAGCTTGTAGGGAGTTCGTGTTTACCTCGGCTAGGGTGAGGTACGAGCCAAAGAAACTAATCTCCTCCAACATTTTGGGAAAAGACCTTTTCCCTACCGACTTGGTCAAAGAAGTTGTTGATAAGGCCGCCTTGGAGAATAGAAACCTTCTCCAGAAGTGGGGCCTGGCTATCAAAAGAAAGTCTTCCCAGGATTTCGGGATCGGTGGACTTTCGATCCCTGGGCCCACAGCCTACTCAAGAATGGACTGGGCGGGAGCTGGTACAGCACTCCACCCCCGTGCCTTTGGTTTTTCCAACACTCCACCCCCGTTATGGAGGAGTACGTTCAAGAACTGTTGGAGAAAAAAGGTGATCCGAAGGGTGAAGCCCATCAATTTCTAAGGGAGGCTGTTTTGTGTTCCCAAGAAAGACTCGGAAAAGCTCAGAGTCATTCTGGACTTGTCGCCACTCATCAAGTTCATAGTGAATTGCAAATTCAAAATGCTAACACTGCAACACATAAGGACCTTACTGCCCGAGAGGGCATATTCCGTCTCTATAGACTTGTTAGACGCCTATTGGCACATTCCAATTAGCCATCGACTCTCCCCCAACATAGGTTCAGGATACAACGAAGACTATACGCCTTCGGAGCCATGCCATTCGGGCTAAACATAGCCCCAAGGATTTTTACGAAGCTTGCGAGCGTAGCTCTCAAACAATTACGCCTAAAGGGAATTCAGGTAGTAGCCTACCTGGACGACTGATTGGTGTGGGCAGCATCCGAGACAGAATGCTTGCAAGCTTCCAGTCAAGTGATCCAGTTCCTAGAGTACCTAGGCTTCAAGATCAACAGAAAAAGTCTCGACTTTCTCCATCTCAAAAGTTCCAGTGGCTGGGAATCCACTGGGACCTTTTGTCACACCGTTTCTCCACCCCGGCGAAGAAAAGGAAGGAGATAGCGGGTTCTGTCAAGAGACTTCTAGATTCCGAAAGGATATCAAGACACGAGCAGGAGAGAGTACTGCGCTCTCTCCAGTTTGCTTCGGTGACAGACCCAGTGCTAAGAGCACAGCTAAAGGAGGCAATCGGAGTTTGGAGAAGTTATGCATCAAACGCGTGAAGAGATCTGAGAAGACCAGCCGCTTCGGCTAAGTACTCTTCTCAGGCCTTGGTCCCAAGCCAGACATCTAAAGAAGTCGGTTCTTCTTCAGCCACCTCCCCCGTCAGTGACGATTCACTCAGACGCCTCGAAGGAGGGATGGGGAGGTCACTCTCATCGGAAAAAAGTCCAGGGGACTTGGTCCTGGCTATTCAAGACCTTTCACATAAAACTTTCCCGAAGCTAGGGCAGTGCTCCTTACCTTAAAGAAAGTCTCCCCGCGTCACTCGATCCACATAAGGTGGTGATAGACAGCGAGGTAGTTGTAATATACTTGAATCGACAAGGATCGAGGTCACCACCTCTCAACCAGGTGATGTTGGCCGTCTTCCGATTGGCGGAAAAGAAGAAGTGGTACCTGTCGGCAGTTCACCTTCAAGGAGTCCGCAATGTGACAGCGGACGCTCTATCCAGGTTCACACCGATAGATTCGGAATGGTCCTTAGACGCAGGATCATTCTCCTTCATTCTGAATCAGTCCCAGAACTGCAGATAGACCTCTTTGCGACGAAAGACAACAAGAACTGGCCCCTGTACGTGCCCCGTACGAGGACCCCTTAGCGGAAGCAGTGGACGCAATGTCCCTCGACTGGAACAGATGATCCAAGATTTATCTGTTCCCTCCTCACAACCTTCTGTTGAGGGTCCTCAACAAACTGAGATCCTTCAAAGGGTAGCGGCAATAGTGGCCCACAAGTGGCCGAACAGCGTGTGGTTCCTCCTGGCATTGGAACTGTAGCTGAAGTTTGTACCACTACCAGATCCAGTTCTGACCCAGCGAGTCCAGAAGTCAACTGTCTGCGCTTCATTACAGAAAACCCGGACCCTGCAGCTCATGATTTTCTCTCCCTAGCGGTGAGAAAGCGTTTCGGGATTTCGAAAGCCAGTATAGACTTCCTTGAGGAATATAAGTGCAAATCTACTAGAAGGCAATATGAGTCATCTTGGAGAAAATGGGTGGCCTTTAGTCAAGGCGAAGATTCCGCAGGAGATCTTGACAGACTTCTGCTTATCTTTCTTCTCCACCTCCATTGTCAAGGGTTGGCAGCGAACACGATTTCAGCGTGTAAGTCTGCTTTAACAAGACACATTCTATATGCCTTCCAGGTCGACCTAGGTAACGAGACCTTTAATAAAGTCCCTAAAGCCTGTGCTAGGCTCAGACCTTCATCACCTCCAAAGCCCATTTCATGGTCTTTAGACAAGTTCTTCATTTCGCTTCTCTGTTGAGCAATGAAGAGTGTGCGTTAAAGGATTTGACACAAAAAGGTATGTTCCTATTTTGCACTCGCGTCCGGGGCCAGGGTTAGTGAGACTGTAGCCTCTCGAGAGAGGCAGGTCGTGTTCAGTTCCTGGATGGGGGAGAACTGAACCTGTTTCCGGATCCTACGTTTCTCGCCAAGAATGAGTTACCCACCAACAGGTGGGGTCCCTGGAGAATCTGCCCTCTGAAAGAAGATGCATCGCTATGTCCAGTAGAATGCCTAAAGGTCTATCTTCATAGAACTTCAGACTTCAAGGGTGGTCAACTATTCAGGGGAGGAACATCAGGCTCAAATTTATCTCTGAATCAACTCAGAGCGAAAATCACATATTTTATTCGCAGAGCGGATCCTGACAATACACCCGCAGGTCACGATCCGAGGAAAGTTGCCTCATTCTTAAATTTCTTTAATTGTATGGATTTTGAACATCTCCGTTCATACACTGGCTGGAAGTCTTCCAGAGTGTTCTTTCGCCACTATGCGAAGCAAGTAGAGGAACTAAAAGAGATATGTGGTAGCAGTGGGTCGCGGTGTTAACCCTACTGTTTAACTCTGCGAGGAACAGTGGTCTTAATTGGGACGATTAATTCCAGGGTGAGTGTGTAGTTACATACTGTACTACAAACTAAGTGAGGGCACTGTGTTGCCCATTTAGACTGTTCCATTTCCGAAGGTGAACCTAGCATAAGTGCAGACATGTGTGCCGAGCGCTTCTAACGCTAATGCCATTGATTTGTATCTTAAAAGTGGCATCTAATGTTTTTCTTTCAGACAAACAAGCTCTGTTTACTATCATACTTATGCTTAAAGTTTTGGGTTATCCTCTTCTTATGTATATATATATATATAATTGTGGTTAACCTGTCTATTCATTGCCTGTCAATAATCTGGTTCTTGAGAACCTTGCCTCTCCTTCACCTGTGTCAATTTATTGGTATAATCGAGCATTCATTCTATGTACCTTATCTGGGATAATTCTAATAGAATTGTTCCTTTATGCAAGCTATGTTGCATTGGTTTTCCTCCTATGCGGATATAAAACCTTTGTCCAATACAAGTATTGTGCGGAGAACTGGTCGATATTTCATATTGAAGCAGTGGTTCTTTACAAACTATGCTTTACTTAATATAAGGCGAGACCACTATATTAGCTTGCCTGGTATTCATACATATATATATGTACTCTTCGAGACTTTTCCAGAGTCTAGTAGGACTCTTCCCTGTAGGGGGCAGGAAGCTCTAACATAGTTTATAGTTAGTTGAAAAGATGTATAACGGTAACATCTTAGGTCTCTAGGTCTAGTCGACCAGGAAAAAAAATTACCTCCTGGGAGTACGGCACGTTCTGAGAATCCACAGATACAGTAATGCTCTGGTACACTTCCAACAGGACGACATGGCTTGAGCCCAAAAAACGGATTTTGAGCGAAGCGAAAAAT
>NC_090734.1:103798415-103800915 GCF_036898095.1 Palaemon carinicauda
CCTGAATTCGACAGGTATAAGTATAGTAGAATTGTCATTGACTTTTATCTTCCTTCGTGGCCGAATGGGTTAGTCACTGTCTATATAAGCTTGCCGACCAGGGTTCGATTCCCGGCCGGAGCCAAGCTCTTGTCTTTGTGAGATTTCGCCTGGGGCTCTGATCCCAAGGTCGTTAAGAGAATCCAGACATTAATATATCAAAATATATATGGCTTATTTGAATATATGAAAAACACGTAAAAATGTGCAAAATTTATCATTAATTGAATGCCAAGTAACAAACTACCAATTAGCTACGATGGTGAAGATGGGTTGATTTCAATTCTAAGTACAAAATACCTGAATTCGACAGGTATAAGTATAGTAGAATTGTCATTGACTTTTATCTTCCTTCGTGGCCGAATGGGTTAGTCACTGTCTATATAAGCTTGCCGACCAGGGTTCGATTCCCGGCCGGAGCCAAGCTCTTGTCTTTGTGAGATTTCGCCTGGGGCTCTGATCCCAAGGTCGTTAAGAGAATCCAGACATTAATATATCAAAATATATATGGCTTATTTGAATATATGAAAAACACGTAAAAATGTGCAAAATTTATCATTAATTGAATGCCAAGTAACAAACTACCAATTAGCTACGATGGTGAAGATGGGTTGATTTCAATTCTAAGTACAAAATACCTGAATTCGACAGGTATAAGTATAGTAGAATTGTCATTGACTTTTATGTTCCTTCGTGGCCGAATGGGTTAGTCACTGTCTATATAAGCTTGCCGACCAGGGTTCGATTCCCGGCCGGAGCCAAGCTCTTGTCTTTGTGAGATTTCGCCTGGGGCTCTGATCCCAAGGTCGTTAAGAGAATCCAGACATTAATATATCAAAATATATATGGCTTATTTGAATATATGAAAAACACGTAAAAATGTGCAAAATTTATCATTAATTGAATGCCAAGTAACAAACTACCAATTAGCTACGATGGTGAAGATGGGTTGATTTCAATTCTAAGTACAAAATACCTGAATTCGACAGGTATAAGTATAGTAGAATTGTCATTGACTTTTATCTTCCTTCGTGGCCGAATGGGTTAGTCACTGTCTATATAAGCTTGCCGACCAGGGTTCGATTCCCGGCCGGAGCCAAGCTCTTGTCTTTGTGAGATTTCGCCTGGGGCTCTGATCCCAAGGTCGTTAAGAGAATCCAGACATTAATATATCAAAATATATATGGCTTATTTGAATATATGAAAAACACGTAAAAATGTGCAAAATTTATCATTAATTGAATGCCAAGTAACAAACTACCAATTAGCTACGATGGTGAAGATGGGTTGATTTCAATTCTAAGTACAAAATACCTGAATTCGACAGGTATAAGTATAGTAGAATTGTCATTGACTTTTATCTTCCTTCGTGGCCGAATGGGTTAGTCACTGTCTATATAAGCTTGCCGACCAGGGTTCGATTCCCGGCCGGAGCCAAGCTCTTGTCTTTGTGAGATTTCGCCTGGGGCTCTGATCCCAAGGTCGTTAAGAGAATCCAGACATTAATATATCAAAATATATATGGCTTATTTGAATATATGAAAAACACGTAAAAATGTGCAAAATTTATCATTAATTGAATGCCAAGTAACAAACTACCAATTAGCTACGATGGTGAAGATGGGTTGATTTCAATTCTAAGTACAAAATACCTGAATTCGACAGGTATAAGTATAGTAGAATTGTCATTGACTTTTATCTTCCTTCGTGGCCGAATGGGTTAGTCACTGTCTATATAAGCTTGCCGACCAGGGTTCGATTCCCGGCCGGAGCCAAGCTCTTGTCTTTGTGAGATTTCGCCTGGGGCTCTGATCCCAAGGTCGTTAAGAGAATCCAGACATTAATATATCAAAATATATATGGCTTATTTGAATATATGAAAAACACGTAAAAATGTGCAAAATTTATCATTAATTGAATGCCAAGTAACAAACTACCAATTAGCTACGATGGTGAAGATGGGTTGATTTCAATTCTAAGTACAAAATACCTGAATTCGACAGGTATAAGTATAGTAGAATTGTCATTGACTTTTATGTTCCTTCGTGGCCGAATGGGTTAGTCACTGTCTATATAAGCTTGCCGACCAGGGTTCGATTCCCGGCCGGAGCCAAGCTCTTGTCTTTGTGAGATTTCGCCTGGGGCTCTGATCCCAAGGTCGTTAAGAGAATCCAGACATTAATATATCAAAATATATATGGCTTATTTGAATATATGAAAAACACGTAAAAATGTGCAAAATTTATCATTAATTGAATGCCAAGTAACAAACTACCAATTAGCTACGATGGTGAAGATGGGTTGATTTCAATTCTAAGTACAAAATACCTGAATTCGACAGGTATAAGTATAGTAGAATTGTCATTGACTTTTATCTTCCTTCGTGGCCGAATGGGTTAGTCACTGTCTATATAAGCTTGCTGACCAGGGTTCGATTCCCGGCCGGAGCCAAGCTCTTGTC
>NC_090734.1:103808415-103813415 GCF_036898095.1 Palaemon carinicauda
GTGATTATAATAAACTAGTTTAAGGTTACTTTTTTTTTGCTTTAGTTCCTCCCTCCGTTGCTAGTCTCTATCTCTGCCAGTTTTTCCAGTCCCGAATGCCTTAAAACTTTAAGAACCTAATGAACCATTAAGTCGGTTGGTAACAATATATATATATATATATATATATATATATATATATATATATATATATATATATATATATATATATATATATATATATATATATATATATATATATATATATATAGAAATGAAAATATTTCTATTATACACATGCATCCATGTCTTATACAAACTTGCACAGACATAGAAACACATACACACACACACACACACACACACACACACACACACACACACACATATATATATATATATATATATATATATATATATATATATATATATATATATATATATATATATATATTGTAACGTTATTGCTATATATTTCTAAATGATTTAAGTTTTTATAGATGTATAAGGTTAAATATACTGTAGACTTATTGTTTACCTTCTTTGATAGTTTGTCTTTTCACTGGTGGTTATGTTAGTGTTTATAATGGACTAACAGCTGTATTATATTTTCAAGTGGTGTGGGTTACGTGGCTGCGCTCCTGCGTGAACGGAGTTTTGGAGGGGCTTTTTTTGAGGATGGTTCCTTAGTGTGTTTCTGAGCCTCCAACATTGAAGGGCACGACATTTGCTACTGGAACGATATTTATTCCTCATCCTTGCAGAGCTACCTTGTGAAGCTATTTAGCTTATTGGATATCCTTTCTCTGCGGCAAGGAATTATCCTGCATATTGTGTACTGCCCTTGGTCCAGTAAAAGCCAAGGGGACCTCTCTGTCCCAAGGTAATAATATTTATATCTATTTAAGTATCGTGATCACGACCTGTGATAGTCAGCTGACGTCATTACTGGAGCTTGTGAAAGCCTTTCAATCAAACCAGCCATCGTCAATTTGATAGGGATATTTAGTTTGTATTTGTTAGGATGTTCTCAATTTTCGTTGGCTTTCTCCTTTCTGGACCCTCTCTTCATTTAGTATGCATGTGTTGATGACCTTTCCGTAATTGTGTAATTGTTTTCTTTTACAGGTAGTTAAGATTGAGTGTGTATCATTTATTAATGTATTATTGTGGTTCAGGTGTTATTTCTGTCTAGTTATTATGTATTAAAATTAAGGAAATTTTTGTGGTATTTTCTTTGTCCCCTTGAGTTGACTTTGCACTCGTATTGATGTTTGGTTACTATTCCACCTTTAGTGGACTTAGTACTGTATGATGGTGAATACTATTTGATAAGTGTAGTGTTTTGAGTGGTGGTCAAAGCCAGCCATCACAAGTGGCGACCGTGACAGGATCTTTCGTTCCTGAGTATTCACCCGTGTTTGTGCAAAGTTAATTCTTGGGGAAATTTTTTTTTTCAGGCAGTGTATTTTCACCTCCTCGGTGTTGTTTTATGTAAATTTAGTGTTTTGTGTGAATAAGTGATCATGGCTGTTAACGTATTCGAACTCCTTAGAGGAGAGGGGTGGCAAGAGAGGTTGGTAGAGTTGAATAGGTAAGACTTGGAAATTGTAGCAGAGCATTTTGAGTTGGAATATGATGTGTCCATGAGAAAGGGTGTATTGCTATTGCACATTTATGATTATGTTAAAACTGTAAAGACAAGTAGGGAACAAGAGGTGAAACCTGATAATGTAGTGTCAGTAGAAATTTTGGATAGGCAAATTGCCCTGAGACAAATGAAATTCGAAATGGAAAAGTTTAAGGCAGGGGAAAGAGAAAAGGAGAGGCAGCATGAGATTGCTATGAGAAACCCAGTTTCTTTTTCCCCCGCCCATTCCCCAAATAGGTTAGTAACGCCTGCTATTAATTTAGCGCAGGCTCTCAAATTTGTACCTAAATTTGAAGAGAATAATGTAGCAGAGTTTTTTTGTGTCATTTGAGAGGATTGCAGCAAGGTTGGAGTGGCCCCAAGAGTATTGGACCACTCTTATACAAAGTAAATTGGTTGGAAGAGCTCAGAGGGTATATGTAACGCTGGAGGAGGATCTATCAGCAGATTATGAGAGTGTAAAGGCTATTGTTTTGAAAGCCTATGAGTTAGTCCCTGAAGCTTATAGGCAACGCTTCCGGAACTTAGAAAAATGTCGGGAACAAACTTTTGTTGAATTTGCCAAGCCGAAGGAACAGTATGCTAGCGATTGGTTCAAGTCCAAGGAGGTGGGAGATTTTGAGAGATTGAAAGAGTTAATTTTGGTGGAGGAGTTTAAGAGGTGTGTCCCAGATAAACTGAAGGTCCACCTCGAAGAGTTAAAACTCGAGACCGTTCAGGAGGTAGCCATCGCTAGTGACGAATATTGCTTGTCTCATAAGAGTGAGTTAGGGGGAGTAACGACAAATGTGAAGTCTAGTTGGGTTTAGATGGGTAGGAATAATAATGCTAATCCGAATAATAATGCTAAGGTGTTTAACAGAAAAAATCATGGAAGTAATAATAATCAGGATAATAATCAGGGTAATGCTAATAATAATTTTTCTCCTAACAGAGGTAATAGGCAAAATATATATAATCCAGAGAAATTGAAAACATTGATGTGCTTCTTTTGCAATAAGAAGGGGCACGTAAAGAGCATGTGTTATGCGTTTAGAAAATCCCAAAATGCTAATGTTAGGCCAGTGATGGGCGTGGAAGAGAGAGAGAGAGAACCTACCCCAACAACATCCGCTGATCAATGACTACCTGGTTGTTTTGACAGATATTTGTCCTTCGGTAGTGTCTCCTTCGCCAATTCGTCCGAGAAAAGACGAGTGCGTATTTTGCGTGATATCGGTGCAGCTCAGTCTTTGATTCTAAGGGAGGCATTACCTTGTAATTTTGTACCCAAAAGTAGGGAATTTGTGTTATTGACTGGTTTTCCTGATTCCGTAAAGTCGTATGCTATTGAAAATTTTAATTTAATCTGCCCTTCCTTTGCAGGGAATTTGAAATTGGCCATAGTTGATAGATTCCCGGTTAAGGAGGTTGATGTTGTGTTAGGGAATGATGTGGCTATGAAGAATAATAATTGTCCGATATTGATAAACCCTGATAGTGAAGTAGCAGCAGTTACTCGTGCTAGTGCTAGATTGTTGATGCTGCAGAGTCAACAATTGATGTAGATTTAAGTAGTTTAGATCGTAGTGATAGCCTAGCTGTAGATCTTGGAATGTTAACGGACATGTTAAATTGGACTACTGAAGAGCTAATCAAAGCCCAGAAAAAGGAGTTTCGGGAACTCCCTATCGAGTCAGGGGAGGTGTCTGATATGACTGTTCCCAAATTTAAGATAATTAATAATATTCTATATAGGTTGAGTAGGCCTATGGTGGTGGATAATGTTGATTATGAAATTGTGAAACAGATAATGGTTCCCTTTGGTTACAGGAAGGAGTTAATGTCATTGGCGCACGAAAGTGGTTTGGCCGGCCATTTTGGAATTCATAAGACTTCTTGCAAATTGTTAGGGAATTATTATTGGCCAAAGTTGAAGGCAGATGTAAAGAAGTTTGTCAATAGTTGTGATGTGTGCCAGAGGGTCGGTAAACCCAATCAGCGGATTCCAAAATTGCCTCTATGTCCTATTCCTGTAGTTTCCGAACCTTTTAAGGAAGTCATTATTGATGTGGTTGGACCATTACCGAAGACACGTAGTGGTAATGAGTATATTTTGACAATCATGGATAGGATGTCTCGATATCCCGAGGCCATACCACTACGTACGATAAAAAGTGTAAAATTGTAGATGTACTAATTGACTTTTTTACCAGGTTTGGGATGCCTAAAATTATTCAATCGGATTGTGGTTCTAATTTTGTTAGCAGGTATTTCAGAGATAAAATGGCAGAGTTAAATATAAAACATGTGACCTCTTCTCCATATCATCCAGAAAGTCAGGGAGCTCTGGAGAGATTTCATCAGACCCTGAAATCTATGGTAAAGAAATATTGTTTGATTAATGGTTCTGAATGGGATAAAGAATTACCTTATTTGTTGTTCGCTTTTCGTTCTGTCCCAAGTCAGTCTTTAGGTTTTTCGCCTTTCAACCTTGTGTTTGGCCATTGAGTTCGAGGTCCTCTTGATGTGGTTCGTGAGTCTTGGGAGGGAGACGTCCCTGAGGTTAATTTATTGGATTATGTGTCTAATCTAGGCGATAAATTAACCAAGGCTTGGAAATTTGCGGGTGAAAACTTATTATGTAGCCAAAAAAGAATGAAGTTCTTTTTTGATAGAAGGTCCAAGGCACGCGACTTTGCGGTAGGCGATAAAGTATTGGTTTTGTTACCCTTCCCAGGGAATCCATTGAAAGCTTCTTTTTCAGGTCCTTGGAAAATTTTGAAAAAAGTAAGTAAAGTTAACTATTTAGTGGAGACACCTCAAAGAAGGAAACCTTTTCAACTGTGTCATGTAAATATGTTGAAGGCTTATATGGAACGGGAAAAAGTCATTTCTGTGGCAACCATTGGGAATACGGTAGATTCTGAGAACAATAACGATTTTTCTTTTTCAGAGGGGGAGGGTATTGATGATAATTGTTTTAATGGATGTGAATGGCGGTCGGATAATAGAAAGTCTTTGGAAAATTTTTTGGGAGGAAGAACAAAGGTCTTTGAAAAATTTAGTATCTAATTATAAAGAATTATTTTCGGATGTACCGGGTAGGACTTCGGTCCTTGAACATGATGTAGAGGTAGGTAGCGCCAATCCTGTGAAACAATCTCCTTACAGGTTGAATCCCTTCAAAAATGAGGTTGTAGCAAAGGAAGTGGATTATATGCTAAAACATGACCTAATTGAACCTAGTCAAAGTCCTTGGTCATCACCTGTTGTATTGGTAAAGAAATCCGACGGTGATTTCAGGTTATGTTTTGATTACCGTAAGTTGAATGAGTTATCTAAATCTGATTGTTATCCATTACCTCGAATTGAGGATTGTATTGATCGA
>NC_090734.1:103820915-103825915 GCF_036898095.1 Palaemon carinicauda
TTATAGTAATGTCTGGTCTGGCATGCTAATTTGTGGGACCCAAACTAGTTAAATATTTATAATGTTTTTTTCTTATATCTTGGTTAGGGTTTAGTTTATTAGTTTTAGGGAATCCATAGTGATTGAAATTATGTGTATTTGTTATTTCTGGTCATCTGGTTGTGATATTTGCTATATCAGACAAGGTTGAACCGGGGGAAATGGTGTTGGTTTTGAGTATGGAACCTGACAATTTCCTTGATATAAGGGTCCATGGAAAGTTTTGAGGAAGTTGTCTGATGTGAACTATGAGATTGAAGCTCCCGGTTCAAGCAGAAAGTGTAGGATTTTCCACATAAACAGGTTGAAAGCCCATCATGGTAAGACCGATGTTACCTCAAAAGATGTACCCGAGCAAGTGGCTGTAGCTGTAGAAATGCCTTCTCAGGATTCGGAGCAGAGGCGTAACAAAAGGGTGGCAGGGGTGGCAAACTGCCACGGGCCCAGGGCCTATAATGATTAAAGGGGCCCATGGACGTAGAGTCAGAGAAAGGAAGCCAAGGGACCTAAGGGATATAGGCCCATGGCCGTAAAAAGAAGAAGAAGAAAAATATATGCTACTGCTTACTGTTATATTTTAGTGATTTAGAAAAAAAAAAATTATTTCAAGTTCCACAATATAATACTAGTAAAGGATTATCAACAGAAACTGAGAACACATTACATATTGTTAATATATATGATGGCCTTTATGGGTTATGGGTTAGGAGATCATAGGGAGTATTACTGTTTGTACACTACAGGTCCGTATGAGATCTTGGCTTGAACGCGTTATGTTCCTGTCCAAGTCCTGGCCGACGTGCACACCAGTTACCAGAGCTTGTCAGTTGTCACCGCCTGTGACCGCCATTCGCCAATATCTGTTGATCATTTAAAGGAAAAGGTGAGAGAAGTTTTTCGCGTTTCGTGATTGTTTTACATTGTATTCTTTTATAAGTGGACTACAGCTGATAGTTTTCTTACACCTCATGAAAGATTATGTTGATTACGAATTGTGAACTTAATTTTAATATTTGACTCACAATACAAATAATGTAATTGAAAGAACAATGCATTGAAGAAAGATGTAATCAATATCTTCACAATGATATCAATCGAAATTTTTTATAGTGCCTCAGTGGCGTGGTCGATATGGTGTTTGCGTCCCACCTCGGTGGTCGCTGATTATTTTTGGTGATAAAAGTTCACTCTCGACGTGGTTCGGAAGTCACGTAAAGCTGTTGGTCCCGTTGCTGAATAACCACTGGTTCCTTGAAACGTAAAAACACCATACAAACATAAAGCAATAGAATTTTTGTATATCAGGTGATAATTTTCTCAATTAATAATAGTTTTTATTTACAGTGAATCGGATATATCATGCCTCCCAAAAAACATCATAGTGGCAGTGAAAAGCGGAAAAAGAAAAAAAAGAAAATGAAATTAAGGCATCAAAGATTCCAAAAATTAGTGTTTTCTTTTCCCCAACAGTAGAAGTAATTAGCGAAAATGCAAAGGACAATGACAGTTGTGAAGCTATTGGAGAAAATACTAATAGTAGTGTCACTAGTGTGGAAATGCCTACTACTAGTACTAGGTTAGTTGAAACAAACACAGTAACTGATACAGGTGAAAAGAAATTAGAGGAAGTTGGCAAGCCTGATTCTGACCCAGTTTCCAACACTATATTAGGCAATACCTGTGAAGATGAGTGTAAACCTAGTACCTCAAAAGACCATGCGCCTGAGCTCTCATTTGACACAATAACATCGTTGTGGCCTACAGACCGAGGACATTTTATGGAACAAAACTTGAATGACCAAACAAAACGATTTATCATTACAAATGGACATTGGAAGCCTAATGGCCCTTTCAAAAGGGATGCAGTGTCCAAATCAGGTGTGAAAATTGAGACGTCGTGGTTATGCTATTCAGTTGTTCTTGATAAGGCTTATTGTGAGACATGTTGGTTGTTTGCTAATCGAGGAGCGAGTAGATTTCAAGATACATGGATTGATGGCTATTGTGACTGGAAACACATAGGTGAGGGTATGAAAAGGCACGAATCATCCCAAATTCACTATAATTCATGCCTAGTGTATGAACAATGGTGCTTGCATGGAACTTTGAGTGAAGCACTTGAAGATAATCTTCAAAAGGAGAAAAAATGCTGGCGTCAGGTTTTGGACAGATTATTAAATGTAACTCTTACATTACCGATTTGCAATTTACCATTTCGTGGACACAAAGAAGGAATATAAGCAGAAGATGAAGGTGATTACGATGAGGATGAAAGGAAACGTGGAAATTTCATTTGCATCATTGAGTTGCTTTCTAAATATCATCCAGTTCTTTCAGAATTAATCAGTAAACCTAAAGGTAAAACAAAGTATATGAGCCCAATGATACAAAATGAACTCATTCAGTTGCTTTCAAAGGAAACTGAAAAAGAGCTTACTTATGCCATTAAAGCAGCTCCATTTTATAGCATAATGTTAGATACAACACAGGATATTTCCAAAATTGATCAGATGTGTGAAATATACCGTTACTGTAGCATAGAATATAATGATAATGGTAAGCCAAAAGCCCTACAAATTAATGAATCTTTTTTAGGGTTTCATAAGGTTGAGGGCCAAAGTGCAGCTGCACTATCAGAACAAATTTTGAAAATAATTAAACAAAGAGGACTTTCTATTTCAAGGTGTCGTGGCCAAGGATATGATGGAGCTAGTAACATGAAGGGGATATACAAAGGTGTGCAGAAAAAAATAATTGATGTTGAACCCAGTGCAGTTTATGTTCATTGTGCTGCTCATAATTTAAATTTGGTGATTAATGATGCTGTCAAGGATGTGACAGAAATGGTGCAGTTTTATGATATTGTTCAACGAGTCTATGTGTTTTTTTGATTGAGTATCAAGAGATGGGACATATTATCTAGCTTAATTTCTGAATCAGGCACTCACAAAGGTGTAACTATTAAAAAGTTAAACCCAACCAGATGGGCTGGACGTTATGATGCGGTATTTGCTCTCAAAGTTCGATTCTGTGATGTGCAGAAAGCTCAAGCACAAATAATATTAGGCAGCTCTAAGGCAGACGGACGCAATGAAGCCACTGCACTAAAGAAATGTCTTGAAAATTTAAATTTTGTATTCCTTTTGACATTTCAGTCCAAAATATTACAGCCAATCA
This sequence comes from Palaemon carinicauda, assembly GCF_036898095.1. Taxonomy (NCBI): domain Eukaryota; kingdom Metazoa; phylum Arthropoda; class Malacostraca; order Decapoda; family Palaemonidae; genus Palaemon; species Palaemon carinicauda. The sequence continues at coordinate 103,824,132 of NC_090734.1, forward strand.
ATTTAGTATGAAAAATGTTGCAATCAAAAACAGTTGATCTTGCTAAGGCACCAGACCTCTTAAAGGTTTGCATGGATGATATGTGCAAATTAAGAAATCAGTTTGAGGATGTAAAGAAAGAAACAACAGATATAGCCCAGAAGTGGTCAATCAGACCAGAATTTCAGAGAGAGACTTCGTACCGTAAGAAGACATTTTGGCGAGCTTTGTGAAGACCAAAGATTAGAAGATCCAGAGAGTTTGTGTAGAGTAACTGTTTACTATCGAACTCTGGACATCATCACAACTCAGTTGAACTTCCGTTTTACTGGCTTGCATGAAGTTGTCTCATCATTCTCAGTGTTGGAACCAACCTCATTGCAAAATTTATCTGACTCAGAGCTGTACGAAAAAGCATCTAGTTTTGTGGAAAAAATACCACAACGATGTGTCAGAAACATTCACACAGGAAATTCTCAGCATGAGATCTGCTCTGAAGGGAGAAATAAGCAAAGTTTCTAGTATTAAGGACCTTGCTAATATGTTGATCATAGAAAATCATTCTATTTCAGCCAGTTTCCCTGAGGTTTGCACTACAATGCTATTGTATTTAACTATTCCAGTCACAACTGCAAGTGCAGAGCGTTCATTCTCCAAACTAAAGCTTGTTAAAAACTATTTGAGAAGTACAATGGCACAGGAAAGATTAGAAGGACTAGCTCTTCTATCAATTGAACAAGGAACTGCGCGTAAATTGAACTTAAGTAAAGTCATTGACAGATTTGCAGAGATGGAAGCAAGGAAGAAAGAATTCTAGAAGGTATAAGGTATATTTGTTTATTTAATGATGGTATAAATGTTTTGGACCAAGTTGTGTTTATATTCATTTTATAGGTATCGTAATCATGTAATAATGTAACGGCCGGCTAGGCCTACATAAGGGTATTCATCTGATTCATTATTGAGAATATATAATTTAGATGGTTTTTTTTCTAAGCTATGTATGTATTAACAATTAGTAATTATATTTCAATGCCTGCATTTTATATTTCAATTTCTTATGCCGACCAGTTCTACGATATATCAAATCAATTTCTTTACTCTCTCTCCCAATATATATATATATATATATATATATATATATATATATATATATATATATATATATATATATATATATATATATATATATATATATATATATATATATATATATATATATTTATATATATATATATATATATATATATATATATATATATATATATATATATATATATATATATATATATATATATATTTTTTTTTTTTTTTTGCGGTAATGGGGGCCCACTGTAAGAAAATGCCATGGGCCCATTCTCACCTAGCTACGCCCCTGATTCGGAGGATTTATTGAATCAAGTTTCCTCCGATGCACTGTTTAGTAATGTACAGAATTTAGGAATGGTAGAGGTAGGTTTGAAGCATGTAGATCCTCATCAAAGAAAGGATATCTCCAATTTGATGTATTCTTTTTCAGATTTATTCCGAGACTCTCCTGGTAGAACTAGTTTTCTTTGTCATGACATATATGTAGGTAGTGCTTTTCCTGTTAAACAAAGTCCTTCCCGGTTAAATCTGATAAAGAGGGATTTAGTTGAGAAGGAAATTAGATATATGTTAGAACACGCCCTCATCCAGCCCTCCGTTAGTCCATGGAGTTCCCCTGTTGTTCTTGTGGGCAAAGCTGATGGGAAGTTCTGCGTGTGTGTGGACTATCGTAAGGTTAATGCCCACACCAAAAATGACTCCTTTCTTTTGCTGCA
>NC_090734.1:103840327-103842827 GCF_036898095.1 Palaemon carinicauda
AGGAATAGAGTTCACTTCGCTATTTTCCAGCCACTTTTTCACTTTTTTAGCCGTATGGCAAGGGGCACCGTCCTGCTGAAAAATTTCAGCTCCTGTAGCCGCAAAACAATCCACTAAATTGACTTTTAAAATGTTCAAATAGCGGTCAGCATTAACCGTTATGCCTTTAGGCAAAACAACCAGGCTTGGGGCACCACCGTAGGCAAACGAACCCCAGACCATAAGCGATGCTGGGTGCTTAACTCTCTTGGCCGTGAGAATAGGCTTAAGAGGATCTGACCCCTTTCGCCGCCACACTTTTTTCCCGGTCGTCTCACTCGCACAAAAGGTCGCTTCGTCACTCCACAAGACACTACGCCACTGCCCAAGGTTCAATCCTTGTATGTCTTGGCAAAAGCAACCCTCATCTGCCTTTGTTTCAAAGTTACAGCGGTCTTCTTTCGCGCGATCTCTTTCTCAAAGTCGAGGCGCTTCGACAGGTTTTCCTGAATCGTACGAACACTGACGTCGCTCAACAATTTAGGGTTCTGTTCTTTCAGTTGCTTAGCCGTTAATGTTGGATTTTCTTCTAGGGTTCGCTTTAACATATGTAAAGTACGATCAGGAATCTTCCGGGGAGGGGAACCAGCCTGGGAGTGAGAAGGGACCTCGGCGCTACCTCCTGCCTTGTACTTCGCCACCAAGCGCCTCACTGTCCTCTCGTTCACGCCAGTATTCTTCACGATTTCCTTCCTTTGCAGACCTAAATCATGACAGGTTAACACTCTAACAATGTCATCGTGACTTGTACGGGGTCTAGACATCACGGGGGGGGGGGGTTGATACACAAAAATGCCACGCGAACTCACAAAAGAACGATTGCAACTCGGCCCTCTCAACCTGACACAACCTGACTCCACGACTACAGGAAACACACTGGCTAGCTTCCACCTACGCAGATATGTAGATGCCAACTTGTATAAAAAGATGCCAATTAGTCAATTTGTCCCAGTCGATTTTTTCCCCGATAAACCCCATGCCTCCGATTTGCGCATAACGCTGTGTCTGGCCCACTACCCGGACACAGCGATCCCCGCTGACTGTATATATATATATATATATATATATATATATATATATATATATATATATATATATATATATATATATATATATATATATATATACATAATAATGTTGAAAAAAATTAGAGAACATATAATTGAAAATGTTCATCAGGATGGAAAATGAAAAATAAATCAATAAATACTTCTTTTTGGAAATAATTTTATGTAAATAGTCACACCTTCAGTTGAAAATAAGTTGGGAAGATTTATATATGTACTTAAACAATCTTCAGTAGTGTAAAAAATTACACCTTCAGTTTCAGATTATTTCAGTAATGCAAGGAGATAGTTTTGTAAGGTCACATCTGATATAATTTTCTGGGTTCAATATATTTCTCTATTTGCTTTGGATAGTCAAAAGAGGTGAAAAGACAGCCTCATACATGTAAGTTGAACCAATGTTAAAAGCATTTCAACAGCTTCTAAACTTTCCGGAGGGAACTCTTTCCTGTCGGTAGTCCGAAATGAATATAATATTATTGAGTTAAATTACTTTATTATAAGGCTGTTTTCTTTTTTTTTTCTTCTGCGGGTCCATTGGGTTCATCTGGGAAATGTTCAGTGTTACATGTGAATGGATTCTGCATCAAAGCATAGTTGAGTGGGTTAATTTTATGGGAAATATTCTTCAATTCTCAGACACAGGCTATTTAAATGCGCACTCATTATACTCTCTATATCACTCAAATACATAGAATCTGTATCTTCCAAAAACTCTCATAACTTTGGAAATCCAGCTATTTCACCAGTTTTCAATTCTGAGTAACAAGAAATCCAGCTTGCTACGAAATGCTTGTATTCTTTCATTCAATGAGATCATATTTTTTTTCTGGTCGTTGCAGTTATGCAGAATATGTCTACTAAATAACAAAGAATGGAAATCAATTTTTGATCACTCAGATTTCCCTTCTAAATTTTGCCAAAAAACACCTCAGTCTCAGTTTTGAGCTGAAATACTCCTTCAAGAACATTTCGTTGTGATAGCTATCGGGTTGGAGCATAATACAACAGACAGTGATGTTCAAACTCGATCTCCCAACACAAAGAACTAAAATAAACAGCATTGAGTTTAAATCACTTTAATTAATGTGATTAACTATTTTCATGACATCACACGTCACCTGCAAATCAGGTTGCAAAAACTATACTGCCAGTGCTTGACAATGAATGATAGTGTGTTGTAAGAACTGAAGTATTCACCTTTTTTTCCACAGCCAAAATTCGTGAGTTAACACCAAGCATAGATGGCGCACCACCTGTTGTGACTACAACGCAGTTTTTCCAATCTATCTGCATATCTAGTTCATTAAGATATGCAGCTTTTCTGAATATATCCACATACTTTGTAGTGTTTTAGGTGGATTACACATAAGTATATCTTCAATTTCCCTTTC
>NC_090734.1:103847827-103850327 GCF_036898095.1 Palaemon carinicauda
ATATATATATATATATATATATATATATATATATGAATGTCAAAAACCACCTGATGTGGTTTGGCACTCATAAAGTAAATTATAGGTTTAGCGTCACTAGACCTTCTCCCTATTGGTTGTTATGAAACCTTCTGGTCAAACAAACAATCATGATCAGGCAGAGACACCGGCGTATGGGCTCTTGTAAAAGGGACACATAGAGGAGGCAGTCTTGTTCGGAGGCCGATAGAGTTTGTCACGAAAGTAAGAGGCGGTGACAACATGTGAGCCGATCCGAGTAAGAAAATAACGTAATTTCATATATATATATATATATATATATATATATATATATATATATATATATATATATATATATATATATATCTATATATATATATATATATATATATATATATATATATATATATATATATATATATATATATATATATATATATATATATATATATATATATTACAATCACACGTAACACAGAAAGTTAAAAGTAAACATATCCCTTCGATAAAACCAATAGTAAAGAAAAAAATCTATGCACGAAAAGTATATATAATAAAATTCCGTATTTCTAAAAGAGAAAAACGCAAAAGAGTCACACAAATATATATATATTCCCGTGTGGTCTTTATACGGAACGAAAGACCTGTTTTCAATCCTCGTGGAAATTTATGCTAGTGGCCGAAGCGTCCGCTGACAAGGAATAAACCCAGTAAATTTCAACGGTGCCATAAATATCTTCCCTGGTTTTACGTTTATTGTCTAACTGTCCCGGTAACAATACAACATTCTGCTATGTGTGTTTTCCCCCTCAATTTTTCTCTCCTTGATATAAATATTGTTTATTTTCCTCTTTCACGTAATCTTTATTTCTATGGGGAAAAGCCGTTATTTGACTTAATTCTGATTTTCTTTGGCCTTTATTTTTTTTTTTTCGTATAAAACGTGTTTGTAACAGAAACCAGTTTAATTTCGGACAATTGTATCTTTGTATCTTTATTATCTAATCTCAGTGATTTCCACTGTGTAGAAAAATTTACCTTAATCAGGGATTTTTTCGTTCCAAGGAAATATTCTGAGGGAAAAAAAAATTATACAAACTCACGGTTTCTCATATATATATATATATTTCTTTTTCTGTTTAATTAAATCATATACCTCAGTTGAGGTATATCTTAGATTAATTCAGCTAGCTCTTTTTACATGAATATAACCTTCAACGTGTAACAATATCATGGTAATAATAATCTTATTCTCAACGTTTCTTATTTTCACTTCCTGTATATACTTAACATTTCACAAATTCTGAACACTAAAAAGTGGAACTCATTAAGTCTTTTTTTGCTCAAGATTTGTATCTCAGTGGACCTAATTTCAAATTGTTTGTTATTTAATAAATTGTTTCAAGTTTTCCTTTATTTGATTTCATTCTTAAAAAAAAGAAAAAAAAAACTCCCTGGAAAGTTAAAATTTATCTGGAGTCAGTTTCAACTGATTCATTCAAATATTTTATTGTTTCAACTGATTCGTTCGAATATTTTATTGGGTCTTTGATTCTAAAGATTATTTTTTTATAGTAGATAGAAGTATTTAGCAGAAGTGAAACTTGTTTATTCGTTTGGACACTTTTTTTTATTAACATTCAAATGTGCTTCATCAGTTCAAGCACTGGGCATTAGGTACAGAATTCATAAATCCAAGCAAATCAAATACACACAATTGTCGTATGAAATATGGTATAGTTCAATACTTCCTTTCACTCCTGAAATAAAACCATCCATGTCCAAAGAAATAACTTCAAGCCAATACTCTTCCTCATTTCTTGCTACATTTCTTGTTTTTTACGCCGGTGAAAATAAAGTTTTTCTTTATGAATTATCTGAGCATATCAACGTCTATATAGCCTTTCGCCTCTTTTCCTGATTATCCTCCTCAACGTCGATAAATATAACCTTATCTCTAAATTAACCTCTCTTGGAAAAGTTATTTCCCTTTTCCCCCTGTAATTTGAAATTATTTCCCTGATATATAATTCCCCCCTCTTTTCCCGTAAACCGAAATCTCCAATGTTGATTAAAATAACTCAATCATGTTGATTGTGCACTCATTGAAGAGTATTAAATGTCTCTCTCTCTCTCTCTCTCTCTCTCTCTCTCTCTCTCTCTCTCTCTCTCTCTCCCCGACCAGCGCACATAAACTTACATTCATTCCAATCGGGTTTTGGGGGAAATATCTTATGGCTTGGATTTACTGTAATGTGGTATTGATAGTGATTGGGATCTGCAATATAAAATAGGTTAAAATACACATTTCCTGTTAAGAGAAAACCTATGGATTGGGCGAGATCTAGTTTGCCTATCTACACAATTACCTTTATACATTGTTATAAGGGTTTGCAAATATCTACTTATAAAAATCCAGATGTAATATGACAAATATATCTTAAACACTTCTTAATAAGCCACTATGTGGGGAAAAAACGCAATTGTGTACAAAATTACC
>NC_090734.1:103863638-103868638 GCF_036898095.1 Palaemon carinicauda
CTAGGCTAATTGCTTATGGAGCCTTAGTATACTTTATTATACTCCCCGGTTGCTTTCTTTTCTTCGGAGAAGGTATGCAATCCCTTTCCCTCTGTTTAAGCCTTGGGCTTATCCCTAAGTGGTTTTTTCCGAATTTATTTTCGATAAAACTATACTAGGGTGTTACTGTACCTTCCTGTTCCAGCAGAGTCTGGTTCAAAGAGGGACAGAACAACAGAGTTTTTAGTCTGAGTCCGTGTTGTTTGGCTTGGGGCAGAGTCTCCCTCGCTGACCTAACACTTACAAAGGGAGCTGAGCTCCCTTAGGTCACTATCGAAGGTTTCTGTAGTTATGATTCCTTCTTGTGTGATCGACCAGACTAAGTCCTGTTGCTGTTCTCGGGGAGGATAAATCTTCCCTTGGGAGGAGCAACGCCTTCCTTGCTTTGGTGCTCTGGAAGCTGGCAGGTATTATACTACTTGCGCTGGCCCTTTCCCTTAGATCTCCCTTAGGCTAAGACAAAGTTCTTGGCTGCGGGTGATCTGTCACTAAAGCAAGGTTGGCAGGACCCTCTTGTCCCTTCCCCCTCTATCTCCGTAATGGCCTAGCCATTACTGTACTGTACCTTGCCGGCCGGCAGAGCTGGCCGGCAGGGGTATTACTGTACCGTATGTCATTCTACTTCTGGACCTAGTATAGGTTGGGATATGGATTGACTAAGCCCATTGCCGGCCGGCAGAGATGCTGGACGGCAAGGGTCTTATGTTTTCGAGTGCTGCCCGGACCTCTCTTGGTCCCTCATCCATGCCTGCCGGCAGAGCCGGACGGCATTGGTCAAGGAAGCCTGAATTAAGTTTCTCCCCTTCCTTATATGCACTCTTTCGGTTGCCGGGCTTGGGGGGTTGTGTACACTCTTATCCCGGCATCCATTCTATTTTCTTCTAGTGCTGTACCTGTCCCGGCTGCCGGCCTATGAGGCCGGCAGCCGGGCAGGTGTAGTCTTCTGGTTCTTTTGCTGCCCGGCTGGCATCGGTCTTGTACCTTTGCCGGCCGGCTGATGTCAGTCCTTGTCTGCCGGTCACCAAGAGTGTGGCCGGCAGCTGGGTACTACTTTGTGTAGTTGCTGGCCGGCAATCATTGCCGGCCAACACTGGCTGTTGCTGGCCGGCAGCTGCTGCCGCCGGCACAGGCATTTGAACCAGAGGGCTGCCCGCCCTATAGCTGTTAAGTAGTATACTTTAAAGCTAATTGTGGTGTGTGCCGGCCGGCAAAGGCAGGCCGGCACACATCCTCCTATACTGTACTAGTATTCTTCTGTATAGCATATACAGTAAGAAGAAAACTATAGTAAAAGTTTAGGTACAGCACTGTATCTTCTAACACTATTGTGTTTTCTTACACAGCCCTTTGCTGTTGCCCTCAGACAGGAAGCAGAGTTCTTCCCCGTCTATTATCCAGGATTTTTAAAATCATTGCCTAGGTGTGAGCTCCACCTGTTCCTCTGGAAACCTTGCATTGGTTACTCTAGTAGAGATAAACCATTTTGATTTTATTATCTGGAAGGCTGCAACAATGGGTTGTGAGGGAAACACAAGTGTGTGTCTTTCATTTATGAATTGTTATGCTATACTATGCATATCCAGTGATACATAGTTCACTTGATACTCATGGAAATTTCTTCTCTTTACAGGAGGACCTTCCGAAGTGCGGAAATGTTTTCTGCAATGTCCGCAGCAAGAACCTCTGCGGACATGAGTGTTGTAGGAGACACGCAGCATGCGCTGTCTCCAAGGATGATCTCCAGTATTGGGACCCTCAGGTATGTACTGTATGCACTAACCTGATTACTGAGGCTTTTGATTCCCCTAGAACGGCGGAATCAAGGGATATAGCTAGGGAAAAGCTTCGTACTTGGGTAAGGGGCTTCAAGAAGAACACCTCTGGCCCTTATCTTCCAAGTGAGAAGATGAGGGCGTATCTTTTTCCCCAGGCATCAGCTGAGGCAGTGATTCCCCAGCCTCAAGAGGAGATCCTTCAAGATCAAGTCCAGGTGGACGAGGAAGTCGCAGATGCGATGCAAGACATCCAGTTGTGTGACAGGATGTCTGACCTGGACGAACGTTTGGAAGAAGACCTCCTGGCAGAAGGTCAGGATCAAGTTCAAACCCCGGATGTCGTAGAGGATGAGGTCGACGAGGTGTCGGCTACTCCGGTTCAGATGCCGGAGCCTATCCCCTCAACATCGGCTGGCCTCCCAGTAGAACTGGGACAGGCCCTCTCTTCGATTGTTGGAATGATCCAACAAATGCAGAAGGAGAATCAGGAGAAGGCGGCTGCAATGGAACTGCGTATGCAGTCCCTGGCAGAATCACATGGGCCCCCGGAAAAGGCTCAATGTGAAAGACCTTCCCATATGCTCAGATGCTAACCCATGGAGGTATGCTGAGCACATGCCGATGACGACTGGAAAGATCGTCATCTCGGATAAGCTGGGTTCAGTTCCCCTAGAGGAGGTAGAATTCTGGTCCAGCAAGGCATCATATCCGGACTGCTATGTCCGGCTGAGAAAAGAACCAGCTTCAAGGGAGGAGACAGAGCCGAAGGAGGTCATTGTTATGGACCACGCTAAGGCTCAAGCCCTACTTTCATCCTCGATGAAAGAGAGGGGCTTCTCGAATTCGAAGGTAGCTGCATTGAGCAAGAAGCTCCCTTCGTTTGTGTCCTCTCCTGATAGAGCCTTCCCCTTTTTACAGAAAGGGTTTGCGGCTGTCCTAAAGGAAGTCGAGGCCGGCAAGCCTTGCCCCTCCCTGTAGGAGTGTAAACCCTTGTCGCTGGCTCTACCTATGGACCACAAAGACTGGAAGGATGTCCATCTGACATTCTCAGTGGGAAAGTTGGAGGCTGATATTGCCGGACGGCAATTCGGCGAGGACCTCCCCAAGCTGTCCGAATCTCTTTTACGAAGAGAGTTCGAGACAAAAGAAAGACTGGCTGCCTCAATGTCTCATCAGACTACTCTCGAGACGATGGCAAGTGACCCCAAGGTCCATGAAATGTTCATGGTAGTGGCTAAGTCTCACTTAGCCACAGTGACGAAGGACCTTTATAGCTTCGTCAAGGCAAGGAGAGCTTGCAGGGAGTTCGTGTTCACCGGGGCTTCGGTGAGACACGAGCCAAGGAAGTTAATCTCCTCCAACATTTGGGGAAAAGACCTTTTCCCTACCGATGTGGTCAAAGAGGTTGTTGATAAGGCCGCCGTGGAGAATAGAAATCTTCTCCAGAAGTGGGGCCTGGCTATCAAAAGAAAATCTTCCCCGGATGAGGGTCCTCAACCAAAGAGGAAGAATATGAAGACTAGGCTACCATTTCGGCCAGCCAAGCCTTATAGACAGCAACAGCAACTGCAATTGCCTTTGCCTCCAGTGCCCCAGATGGTGGCACAAACCCCGACTGCCTTTCAGTGGGTACCCCAAGCTGTGCCAGGTCAGTCAACCACATTCGCCCCAACGTTTGAAGGACAGTCTTCTTCCTTTCGTGCAAAACCTAGAGGAGCAGCCAGAGGCTCGTCTAGGCGCCCCTCAAGGGGAAGGGGATTCAGAGGTGGTCGTGGTCAGGGAGGCAAGACCTCAGGACGGCAGTCCAAGTGAAATGATACCGGTAGGAGGGAGACTGATGAAATTTTGGGATCGCTGGACCTTCGATCCCTGGGCCCAAAGCCTACTCAAGAATGGACTGGGTTGGAGCTGGTACAGCACTCCACCCCCATGCCTTCGGTTTTTCCAACACTCCACCCCCATTTTGGAGGAGTACGTTCAAGAACTGTTGGAGAAAAATGTGATCCGAAAGGTGAAGTCCATCAAATTCCAAGGGAGGCTGTTTTGTGTTCCCAAGAAAGACTCGAAAAGCTCAGAGTCATTCTGGACTTGTCACCACTCAACAAGTTCATAGTGAATTGCAAATTCAAGATGCTAACACTGCAACACATAAGGACCTTACTGCCCAAGAGGGCATACTCAGTCTCTATAGACTTGTCAGACGCCTATTGGCACATTCCAATCAGCCGTCGACTCTCCCCCTACCTAGGGTTCAGGCTACAACGGAAACTGTACGCCTTCAGAGCCATGCCATTCGGGCTAAACATAGCCCCAAGGATTTTCACGAAGCTTGCGAGCGCAGCTCTCAAACAATTACGCCTAAAGGGAATTCAGGTAGTAGCCTACCTGGACGACTGGCTGGTGTGGGCAGCATCCGAGACCGAATGCTTGCAAGCTTCCAGTCAGGTGATCCAGTTCCTAGAGTACCTAGGCTTCAAGATCAACAAGAAAAAGTCTCGACTTTCTCCATCCCAAAAGTTCCAGTGGCTGGGAATCCACTGGGACCTTTTGTCACACAGTTTCTCCATCCCAATGAAGAAAAGGAAGGAGATAGCGGGCTCTGTCAAGAGACTTCTAGATTCCGAAAGGATATCAAGACGCGAACAGGAGAGGGTACTAGGCTCTCTCCAGTTTGCTTCAGTGACAGACCCAGTGCTAAGAGCACAGCTAAAGGATGCAACCGGAGTTTGGAGAAGGTATGCATCAAACGCGCGAAGAGACCTGAGAAGACCAGTGCCGCCTCGGCTACGTACTCTTCTCAGACCTTGGTCCCAAGCCAGACATCTAAAGAAGTCGGTTCTTCTTCAGCCACCTCCCCCGTCGATGACGATTCACTCAGACGCCTCAAAGGAGGGATGGGGAGGTCACTCTCATCGGAAAAAAGTCCAGGGGACTTGGTCCAAGCTATTCAGGACCTTTCATATAAACTTTCTAGAAGCTATGGCAGTGCTCCTTACCTTAAAGAAAGTCTCCCCGCGTCACTCGATCCACATAAGATTGGTGACAGACAGCGAGGTGGTTGTGAGATGCTTGAATCGACAAGGGTCGAGGTCACCACCTCTCAACCAAGTGATGTTAGCCATTTTCCGATTGGCGGAAAAGAAGAATTGGTACCTGTCGGCAGTTCACCTTCAAGGAGTCCGCAAT
>NC_090734.1:103881138-103886138 GCF_036898095.1 Palaemon carinicauda
CTCGTGCAAGGTATCTATGAAAGCAAGCAAACTTAAGGATCATCTTATTAGAAGACACTCAACTCTCCTCTCAAAATCCGTGGACTATTTCTGATGTCTTGAAAGAGTCCTTAAAAGGCAGCGTTTAGATTCAATTAATTCAGAAAATGTTACTATGGACAATGAAATGCCATGAAAGCCAGTCTTCAAGTACCGTGGGCGATAGCTTCACCTCAGAAACTCCACAACATAAGAAAAGATCTAATCAAACCAGCTACAGTAAGCATAGCTGAAATTATGTGTGCAGCTAACCCAGCTGCCAGACTAAAATTGGTACCACTATCCAACAACACAATGAACTATCAAATGATATTAAGGATCAATTAATTTTTGAGGTTAAAAAGCAGTGGTATCTTCGTCATTCAACTGAAAAAAATTAACTGATGTAGAAAGTGATGCACAATTAATGATATACATCGGGTACAAAGGAGAAAGGGAAATTGAAGATATACTTATGTGTAATCCACCTAAAACCACTACAAAGTATGTGGATATATTCAGAAAACTTGCATATCTTAATGAACTAGATGTCCAGCTAGATTGGAAAAACTGTGTTGTAGTCACAACAGGTGGTGCGCCATCTATGCTTGGTGTTAACTCACGAATTTTGGCTGTGCAAAAAAACGAGAATACTTCAGTTCTTACAACACACTATCATTCATTGTCAAGCACTGGCAGTATAGTTTTTGCAACCTGATTTGCAGGTGACGTGTGATATCATGAAAATAGTTAATTACATTAATTCAAGTGATTTAAACTCAAGACTGTTTAGTTTAGTTCTTTGTGTTGGGAGATCGATTTTGAACATCGCTGTCTGTTGTATTATGCTCCAACTCAATAGCTATCACGACGAAATGTTCTTGAACGAGTATTTCAGCTCAAACTGAGACTGAAGCGTTTTGGGGCACAATTTAGAAGGGAAATCTGAGAGATCAAAAATTGATTTCCATTCTTTGCTATTTAGTGGACATACTTTGCATAACGGCAACGACCAGAAAAAATATAATCTCATTGAATGAAAGAATACAAGCATTCGTAGGCAAACTGGATTTTTGGGACTCAAAATTTAAAACTGGTGGAATAGCTGGATTTCCAAAGTTATGAGAGTTTTTCGAAGATACAAATTCTATGCATTTGAGTGATATAGAGAGTATAATGAGTGAATATTTAAATAGCCTGTGTCTAAGGATTGAAGAATATTTCCCATAAAATTAACCCACTCAACTATGCTTTGATGCAGAATCCATTCACATGTAACACTGAACATTTCCCAGATGAACCAAATGGACCTGCAGAAGAAAAAAGAAAAAAAGAAAACAGCCTTATAATAATGGAATTTAACTCCATGATATTATACTCATTTCAGATTACCCAAAGGAAAGAGTTCCCCCTGGAAAGTTTAGAAGCTGTTGAAATGCTTTTAACATTGGTTCAACTTACATGTATGAGGCTGTCTTTTTAGCTCTTTTGACTATCTAAAGGAAATAGAGAAATATATTGAACCTAGAAAATTACAACGGATGTGACCTTACAAAACTATCCTCCTCGCATTACTGAAATAATCTAAAACTGATGGTGTAATTTTTTACACTACTGTTTAAGTACATATATAAATCTTTCCCACTTATTTTCAATTGAAGCTGTGGCTATTTACAAATAAATTATTTCCAGAAGAAGTATTTATTTCTCATTTGTCATCCTGATGAACATTTTTAATTATATGTTCTCTTATTTTGTTCAATTTTATTATGTATATATGTATTTTTTAAATTTGTATTTTCAACAGAAGTTATAGTACTTTTTATATATTTGTATCATAATAATTGAGTAAAGGAAGGTTCACCCGACTAATAGAGTCTGTTTTACATTTGTCAGGTACAAAAGGAAAGATATTTTGTGGGGGTAACGAGGAAGTGATGACCCAAAGTAATTGGGAACAGCTGCTCTAAGGATTAAACTCTTAAAGAAATTACATAGAGTAACTAATAAACTTACGATTCCTAGCTCACACAAAGTAAACCAGATACTGATACAATATTATTCACGTTTCTTACTTGCTTACAGCCAGTTACAAAATCTCTAAAATGCCGATTTTTAAGGATGGGACTTTGACATTCATACCACTTAATAAGGTGACCTAGGACATTTTCAAACTGCATAGGATTTTTGCCTCTGCCTTCCGGTTTTGCGACGCCAGGCTGATTTATCATGAACATTTGTGTTTTCTGAACTGTATTTCATTCTGGATAATTATTACGAAGATCTGGGATTACTGCCATAAATAGACATGTTATAGACCTTCAATAATATGAAGATCTTTTTTCTAAAAGTAATTTTTTGGGCCTGATATGAATTTTTTCTTTATGATGAAAAAATAAACCCTAGATATCAGGGGAAAAATAAGAAAAAGGGGGAAAAATTGGAAAAAAGGGCTTCATTTCATTGTTTCTCAAAGTATTTCTCTAGTTATATACCAAATCTCAAAGCTATATCTTTAAAACTGAGGGGGAATATTAAAGATGAAAGTCAATAAGTGTAGTTTTGAGATACAGGCGTTCAAAATATATTTACATGGGCATTATTAATAAATCATGATTATCATGAACTTTATTTTATGTTTTTGATGATAATAAAAGAATATAAAGCTATATATCATAATTTAATAAAAAATGAAGATCCTTTTGTTGCTTTTGTCTCCTGTGAGGCAGGGCGGCTGCACCACTATACAAAACTCTCTCTCTCCTCTCTCTCTCTCTCTCTCTCTCTCTCTCTCTCTCTCTCTCTCTCTCTCTCTCTCTCTCTCTCTCTCTCTCTCTCTGCACTACCGATATTACCCTCTGAACTCTTAATAGAGCGAATTTCCTTCTTCCTTATGTTAGCAAGATGTTGAAACTGTCTTTTCCTCTTAGAAAAGATCAAATTCTTGCTGAAAACAGGAAAAAAAAAGTAAAAATTAGTGAATGTTTTTTCTTTGTATTTTAACAAAGACAACATTAATAAATCCTAATTATTATGAATTCTATGTTCCTTTTTATTATATTAATCATAATTTAATCGAAAAATTTCACCCTATTGCTCAATATGTTGCTTGTTTTGCTCGTTTAGAGCAAGCCTTTATAGAGCGAATTTACTTCTTTTTTATTTTAGCAAGATGTTGGAATTGTCTTTTCCTCTTTGAAATGATAAAATTCTTGCTGAAAAGAAGAAAAACCAAACGTAAAATTTGTGAATGTTAGACGTCAGTCTCAGGTATGCACTCTCTCTGAGGTCTGTGGTAGAACTAAAGGGCGAATGGTGAGATTTACATCGTCTGCGACTCATGGAAGTTATACAGATGCCATTGTTCACAATTTCTTTTACATTAAAATGTTATAATTATCGAAATTTACGATAACAGAAGAACAAAGTTTATGGTTTATTTAGTTACTTTTGCTAAATACCCTATATCTATGAAAGTGAGAGGAATTTTGATAAAATATTTTGTATACGCATTCTCCATCACTATACAAAACCCCCTGAAAAAATACACCAATCTTGCAGCAGAAGCGTGAGCGAGATAGAGACAGAGAGTTGATGGCTTATGACTCAATGCTGGAATACTCTATCTCCCGCTATGCGTCCCTGGGGACACATATATATGAACTTAGTAACTTTTTGATTTTTCTGAATTGATTATTCTTTTGGCTTGGGTGCTGGACTTAGCAACGAGAAATTTACCAACTAGATAAAAATTCAGGGGAACTATCCTCTCTCTCAGTAGCGGCGTCCACCCCCTCCCTCCAACATAAAAGAGAGATAAAATGTAACTGTGTATATTCAGGGCATCGGCACCAGGATTTATTATTCCCAGGAATGTGCTAAGAATAAAATAGTATTCAGCCACAGCGGATAGATGTTGTTACTGACGGGCGGACCAGGCGTTGGATTCTTGAGTGAAGGCGTGCATCAGAGGCATGTGATCTCTGCCAATGACAAAGGACGTACCTTCTAAGAAGTGGCTAAAGTGCCGGACCGCCAAGTACAATGCCCGCAATTTGCGTTTGAGAGCAGAGTAGCCAGATTCCGCTTTGTGCAGTTTTCTACAGAAGAAGGCCAATAGGCTTAAGGACTGCCCCAATAGCAAAGTCGCTGGCATCGGCGTAGAAAAGGAAAGATGCATGTGATACGGGAAAATAGAGAGCTGCAGTGGTTGATAGGGCATTCTTTGTTATGCAGAAGGCCACTTCTTGAAGGGGATCCCACTTCATCTGTTTTAGCTTGCCCTTAAGGGAGGCATAGAGGGGGGCAAGAGTGGCAGCGATGGCTGGCGGGAAACAGTGATAGTAATTGATCATGCCCAAGAATCCGTACAGTGCTTCAACGAACACGGGAGTGGGGAAGTTCTGAACGTCTTCTACCTTCTCTGGGAGGGGGTTAACTCCTTCAGGAGTGATGCGGTCCCCTAAGAACAATACTTCCTTGGTGCTGAAGTATCACTTCTTGTACCGGACTAAAATGCGTTCTTTTGTTGGCGGTCAAGCTCGATGCATAGATGATGAAGGTATTCCTCTTTGGAGGAAAAGAACACAAGTAGGTCGTTCATGTAACTTACACAGAAGGGAGAGCCCCCAAGATACCATTCATAAGACCTTGAAAAAGTGGCCCGGGCATTATGAAGGCCACAACAGGAGTAATTGAAGGTATACTCACCAAGAGGGGTGGTGATTGTGGTCCTGGGGATGTCTTCTGTGTTTATGAGAACCTGAAAATACCCTTTCATGAGCTTGAGCGTGAAGAAAAGCTTTCCTTTGTGCAAGTAGAAGATCACGTTATTGATGTTTATGAGTGGGTAGTGATCCAGAGACATTTTTCTTCAGAATGATGTGTAAGGGTAACAATCATGGGCTTGAGGTATTTTGGGAAAGGTCTTTTTTTTTCCATTTCAGTGAATATGTTCATTGGCTGCAAAAATATCCAGTGCC
>NC_090734.1:103898638-103903638 GCF_036898095.1 Palaemon carinicauda
AATTTGCTGATTTATCCAACATTGTTTAAGTATGAGTGTACCGAGTAAATACATCCACAAATTCACATATATACGAATTTTGTGTTAAGCCAGTAGGAAATGGTCCTACTATATCCATATGCACTCTATAAAATCTAATAGGAATTACAGGCCACTTTCTAGCTTCTATTACAGTGTTTTTTGTTCTTTGAAAACAGTTACATCATGACAACCTTTTATATAACTCCCTATAAATTTTTTCATTCCTAACCAAAAGAAGGATTAACGTGCTCTCCTTAATGTTCTATCAATCCTTAAATGCCCTGCATACGGTCTTGCATGTACAATGTGCATGGCTCAATTAATTAAAGAATGAGGAAGAACTACCTATGCACATAATTCCCCTCCCCTCATCTCATAAGCACAATATAAGATATAATTTTCTATAAAAAAATTCTCACAAGGCACATTCAGAAATTACTGATAACTCTCTGATTCCCCTTTAATCACTGCTCGCACTCTTTCCATCCATTCCTCTAATTTCTGTCCCTCTCGGACTTCATTTATGTTCCAACCTCCCAAGTCAATCAAACCTGCATCATCAGGGCATTCATTCTGGAAACCCCTGGTCATGTCCTCGGCCACCCACATATATTCACCTTCGCTGCTCCTCTCTCTCTCTCTCTCTCTCTCTCTCTCTCTCTCTCTCTCTCTCTCTCTCTCTCTCTCTCTTCTGACTGCTCATTGGGAAAATTCCCATACAGTTTTCTATTATCTCTGTTTTGATGGGGATCTTCAATATTTTGGTTACATTCATATTTCCCCATTTGTGCCCTAGTTGTTAATCCTATTACAGCACCTCTAGAGAGAGCATCAGCTACCTTGTTATCTTTACCTTCTATGTGGTGAAAACCCTTTATATTAATCTCTAACAATCTCTCAATCCATCTTGCTTGTCGAGAGATCAAATCATTTTTATAATACAAATCACGTAACGGGTGATGATCACTTTGCAACTCAATCGACTGATGCCTCTCTAGAACCGAAAGAAAATCCAAAGCCTCTCGATCGAATGTACTATGATTTTTCTCTGCTGCTTTTAATGCCCGGAAAGCAAAACAAATGGGTCTCTCTCTGTCTTTATATGCTCGTTGAAAAACTATGCCACCAATAGCTACGCTACTCCCATTTGTTGTCAATAAAAACAGCCGATCAAATATAGGATATGCCACTAATTCATTGCTAGTTAAGGCAGCTTTTAAATGGTTAAAGGCCCTTTCATCTTGCATTCCCAAATTTATTACATTTTGTTTCTTTAAAACCTCTAGGGGTCCTGCTATCTCTCCAAAACCTCCTATGAATTTATGGTAATATCCAGTGAGACAGAGGAACCCAGCTGCTTCCTTAGCGTTACGGGGCCTAGGGAACTCTCTAATAGCCACTACTTTACTGAGGCATGGTTGGATACCTCCTGGGGTTATTATATGACCTAAAAAATCAACCTGTTTACAGTATAATTTGCACTTTGACAAATTTGTTTTCATACCATTACGTCGCAATGCTTCTAAAACTTTATGAATATTATTATTATGTTATTCGGCCGTTTTCCCTGTAATTATGATATCGTCTAAATAAACAAGAACTTTATGGCCAATTAAGGGAGACAAAACCGCCATCATTACTCTAATGAAAGGACTTGGAGCATTTTTAACACTTAAAGGAAGAAAATTAAACTGAAATAGTTGATGTTAGCTACAAGTGTCATTTGATATTTACGGTCTTCCTGAATGGGTATTTTATAGTATCCAGATTTTAAATCAACAGTTGTAAAATATTTTCTATTTCGTACCTTCAGAAGTAACTCTTCGATTGAGGGCAATGAAATGCATTATCCTTAGTGACTGCATTCAACTTCCTATTATCAACACACAATCTTACCGAGCCATCCTTTTTCCTAACAGCCACAAGAAGAAAAGTCCAGGGGGATTGGCTCTCTTTGATTATTCGTTGTTCCCTTAATTCATTAATTTCCCTTTCTATCTCTCCCTGGAAATGAATGGGTACCTTATAAGGCCTTGACCTGATCGGCTCCACCTGCCCAGTATCAATGCTAAAGGGAAATCGATCAATCTTCCCGGGTGGCTCATCTCCAATTACAATTACATTGGAATAATTATTGACAATGTCACTAACTACAGGATGATATTCTGACGGGCATAGTTTTCGTGCTTGCATAATCAAATTCTGAGTACGTTCTTCTGTGAGGGCTTGAGTTGTGGCTCCCAGCATTCCATTATAAGCAATTTCACATAACTCTAATTCACACACTGAGTCACATCCTAACACAACTCTTTTATTTGACAAATTAACTATCATTATATCAGCTTTGTTCTCTTTTATTTCCATCAAGCCCTTTAATATCATATGGGCCCAATTGTCATAGGGTTTAACAACGACCTTGGTTCCTTCCGTAAGAGAGCGACACAGGGTCACTGATACGCTCGTAAGTGTGTGGGGAGACAACATTTCTCCTCTTTCCGGTACAGCTGTTACCTTACTTAAATCTCTCTCTGTGCCCGCAAAAGCACTTAATCTCTCATGACTTTCTATCGGCAAAAGGTACCCTTCTGCTTTTACTTTATTGTATATTTTCCCCCCAAAAATGCATATTTGATTATTAGACATGAAATAAATTCCTAAGTTGGGCTCGATTCTTGGAATTCCCATGGTGGGCATGACAAAAAAAAATCATGTGTAAACTTCACACATCCTGCCTTAAAGTGAACGATCATTGTATGGTTTATGCGTAGTTTATTTTCTCCTGGTATGTCGAGGATGATGGATGCAGCTGAGGAGAATCTTTTTTCAATCAGTGAAACGCTGGCTCTTGTGTCGATCAACGCTTGAATGGATTTATCTGGCAGGTCACTCCTAACTGCTAACATTCCTAGCCGGCCATTACGAGATATGTGGCACAGGCCAATGACCTTAGCTGCAATGCCGCTGCTCCCTTGTACTGCGGGGGTGAGGTCGGGGATACCGATAGAGATCGCAGTGCCTGCTCTGTCGCAACGTCTGTCATCAATGCTTCCTCGGCTACTTCTTGTGATGTCATGCGGGGGTACATTGAACTCCCTCGTCTCCCTCTTCCTCTGTTTCCTGTGTAAACTTCACACATCCCGCCTTAAAGTGGACGATCATTTTATGGTTTATGCGTAGTTTATTTTCTCCTGGCATGCTGAGGATGATGGATGCCGCTGAGGAGAATCTTTTTTCAATCAGTGAA
Source organism: Palaemon carinicauda (assembly GCF_036898095.1). Taxonomy (NCBI): domain Eukaryota; kingdom Metazoa; phylum Arthropoda; class Malacostraca; order Decapoda; family Palaemonidae; genus Palaemon; species Palaemon carinicauda. Next base: position 103,901,904 of record NC_090734.1, read on the forward strand.
ACTCTGGCTCTTGTGTCGATCAGCGCTTGAATGGATTTATCTGGCAGGTCACTCCTAACTGCTAACATTCCTAGCCGGCCATTACGAGATATGGGGCACAGGCCAATGACCTTAGCTGCAATGCTGCTGCTCCCTAGTACTGCGGGGGTGAGGTCGGGGGCACCTATAGAGATCGCAGTGCCTGCTCTGTCACAACGTCTGTCATCTTGTGATGTCTTGTGGGGGGACATTGAACTCTCTCGTCTCCCTCTTCCTCTTTTTCCTTTTTCTCGGAATTTGGGGGTGTGTACGTTTGCCACGTGATTTTTGCTGAGCAATCTCGAGGTAGATGACCCTAGGCCTGACAACTGTAACAGCGGGGGGATCCTGGGGTTGGGCAATCCACTCGTCGGTGCCCCTCTCCCACACACTGCCAGCATCTGAAGACTTTGATAACTCTTCATTCTCCCCTGTCTTGCTGCGTGCTTCTCATGGATGCCAACTTCTTGGAATCGGGCCAGTTATTCCCAGTCTTTTTGCTTATGGCAAACAGTCTAAAATGTTTTGTATCACGCTCACTATGTCTGCTAACGAGTGAATGTTATCGAACAAATAACCACATAAATATGGGTTTATTAATCTGCGAATATGTTTACGGGCAATTACTTTTTTTCACCTCCTGGGAGATTGGCACTCCGGGTAGCAAACAAATCGCAATCGCGAAAAATGCGATTTGCCAAACTAAGAACAGATTCACCTTCCCGTATTTTTGGTTTGTAAATTTCTTTTAAGTCTCCCTTTTTCGCATCAGGGAAGGTATACTTCTTGATTAAACGTCGTTTTATTTCAGTATAACTTCTTAAACTGTATTGTGGCCAACACAATACCTCCATTACAGGAGCATCTTTAAGCAATCTTATTACTTGATTAGCGTTTTCTCTTTACGGCCACCCATATATGGCTACTGCAAAGTCTTTGAAAACACTTCAATCGATTGAAACTGTTCGTTAGGCCGCTGATCTTCAAAAGGCCTAACACTTGCCTGGAGTTCTGCAACTTTTGAACTACAATTTGCGTATCTTCACTCGGCTGTGCATGTGTACTTTCACTTGTGTGAGTTTGGACTTCGTCCATGTACGTCGAATATTCTGTGGTTGCGCATCGCGCCTCTTCTCGTTCAACCAAGAATCTGTTCATTAACTGTTCTAAATTTTCTAACTTATTGTCATTTCTGGCTTCTAATTTCCTTTCTATATTTTTCATCGGGAACGCTGTATCCCACTGCTCCTTCATTCTCATCTCTAGCAGCTGCAGCATCTGCAATGTTAGTCCTTGTGTATCTAGGCATCTTGAACTTTTATTTCACCGAGTCAAAGAACAACTTCATTCACAGCATATACAAACAGACGTATTTTTACACCTGACACCAATATGACCCATGTAGACGGACGATGAGATGTCTTAATATGGGTTTTCTTCATTTATTACAAAAGGTTCGTAAGTACACACTATTCTGTACGCAACTATCAATCTGTCAGGTACGAGAGCCTTGTTTACTTGAGCGCACAAGGCAACTAAACTCCCTTCACTACCAAAATGCAATCTTGCTACAATCACATGCTGAGTTATAGGTTTTTTGGGGAATTCTCATTATCAAAGAGTTCATTTACCTTGATGTACAACACACATCTACATACATGAATTAGGACAGGTTTGTGACTTTGCATTTGATTAATGATAATATTTCCGCATTCAA
>NC_090734.1:103912645-103920145 GCF_036898095.1 Palaemon carinicauda
GTAGTACCCTAGTTATAAAAGATATATGAAGTTACGAATAGAACAATTTCACATAGTTTAGTTTTTACATAAAAAGTAATGAGCTTTGGAAAATTTGTACATAACGCAATATCTTTGCCATAGTTTCATAGTCATTAAAACTGTCGCGAGTGAGGAAGCATCACTATTTCGAAAACAATTAATAATAATAATAATAATAATAATAATAATAATAATAATAATAATAATAATAATAATAATAATGATAATAATAATAATAATAATAATAATAATAATAATAATAATAATAATAATGAGATGGATTCCTATGGAAACTGGACGTACCACGAAACCCCACACTATAAATCATCAGTCTCAATAGGCACGGAATAATATGACAACAAAAATAATCACTATTATTACAATAATATTGCTGATGCTAATGTTAATGGTAATAAATACTACTAAGGTCATGCAATTAAGTTCATAAAGATGATATCAACGATAATGAGCCAGATGAAATTAAATCCACATCCTATGATGGTCATATTCAGTGGGATATTTCAAAATGTGATTAAAAGCATGCAGTAACTTTTATATTTTTTCTATGTATATTCCAAGTCCTTGTTATTTTAGTTTATGTAATACATATAATACTTTTTTGTGATTTTTTTCACGATAACAGAAATAGGATTGAATGGGTGAATGGCGGTGTCAGGAAATTTCATGAGTTTACCTTCACCTTTTTATGTTTTAAATAATTTAAATCTTGAAGTTAATCATCAATGATAACCAAAAGTTTTATATCAATAAATTGGACGTGCAAAGAACATGAATACAGACAGAAATATGCAAACAGGAACATACACGCACAAATTGAATTTTCCAAAAAAAAAAAAAAAAATAATAATAATAATAGTAATAATTCATAAAATGCCTCCCTTTCTGTAATAGCTCAACAAATAAATCAAAGATAATGATTCCCATGAAACAATAGTCATTATGTATGGTAATGCCATATCCTATGAGTATAATAGATCGTAAGTGATATGGAAGTTATTATCTTTGATTACATGTCCATATGTCATAACCATTTACAACCAAGTCTATTATATAACTGTATTCAATCACTGGCTTTCAGGACTACATAGCACGGAGTCTAAAAGGCTTCTTTTTTATTTATCTTTGTGACCGTTTTATCTTTCAATTGAACTGTTAGCATTACGATTATTTCCAGATATATATATATATATATATATATATATATATATATATATATATATATATATATATATATATATATATATATATATATATATATACGATAAAATTTGCATATTTAAACGTGTTTTTCATATTTAAAATAAGCCTACATAATAATACATTAAAGTCTGGATCATCATAACACCCTCAGGATCAGAGCCCAAAGCGCTATCACTCAACGACTATAGTATCTGAACGGCTGAGTTTCGACCCCTGGTCTAGGATACTTGTATGACATTGGCCAGACCACTTAGCCACAAAGAGAGATAAAAGCCAATGATGATTCTTCTGTACGAATATCTGTAATCAACCAATCTTCACCATAGTAGGTAATTTGCAGGTTTATGATTTGGCATTTGAATATTGGTAAATTCTTGACATTTAAACGTGCTTTTCATATTTCAATTTTATACACACACAAAAATCTGAATTCAACAGGTATATGGACCAGGGTTTGAAACCCGGCCGTCAATTAGTGATTTCTCCAGAGGGTCGGATCCCAAGGTCATTAAGAGAATCCAGACTTTAATGTATTAATATATATGACTTATTTGAAATATGAAAAAAAACACGTTTGAATGAGAAAATATTATCATTAATCAAATGCAAAGTCACAAACCTGTCCTAATTCATATATGTAGATGTGTGTTGTACATCAAGGTAAATGAACTCTTTGATCATGAGAATTCCACAAAAAACCTATAACACAGCATGTTATTGTAGCAAGATTGCATTTTGGTAGTGAAGGGAGTTTAGTTGCCTTTGTGCGCTCAAGTAAACAAGGCTCTCGTACCTGACAGATTGATAGTTGCGTACAGAATAGTGTGTACTTACGAACCTTTTGTAATAAGTGAAGAAAACCCACATTACGACATCTCATCATCCGTCTACATGGGTCATATTGGTGTCAGGTGTAAAAATACGTCTGTTTGTGTATGCTGTGAATGAAGTTGTTCTTTGACCAGGTGAAATAAAAGTTCAAGATGCCTAGATGCACAAGGACTAACATTGCAGATGCTGCTGCTGTTAGAGATGAGAATGAAGGAGCAGTGGGATACAGCGTTCCCGATGAAAAATAGAGAAAGGAAATTAGAAAGCAAGAACTGCAAAATAAGTTAGAAAATTTAGAACAGTTAATGAACAGAAGTCCAAACTCACACAAGTGAAAGTATACATGCACAGCCGAGTGAAAATACGCAAATTGTAGCTCGAAAGTTGCCAGATCCCCAGGCAAGTGTTAGGCCTTTTGAAGATCAGCGACCTAAAGAACAGTTTCAATCGGTTGAAGTGTTTTCAGCGACTTTGTAGTAGCCATATATGGGTGGTCGTAAAGAGAAAACGCTAATCAAGTAATAAGATTGCTTAAAGATGCTCCTGCAATGGAGGTATTGTGTTGGCCACAATACAGTTTAAGAAGTATTACTAAAATAAAACGACGTTTAATTGAGAAGTATACCTTCCCTGATGCGAAAAAGGGAGACATAAAAGAAATTTACAAACAAAAATACGGGAAGGTGAATCTGCTCTTAGTTTGGCAAATCGCATTTTTCGCGATTGCGATTTGCTACCCGGAGTGCCAATCTCCCAGGAGGTGAAAAAAAAGCAATTGCCCGTAAACATATTCGCAGATTAATAAACCCATATTTATGTGGTTATTTGTTCGATGACATTCATTCGTTAGCAGACATAGTGAGCATGATACAAAACATTTTAGACTGTTTGCCATAAGCAAAAAAGACTGGGAATAACTGGCCCAATTCCGAGAAGTTGGCAGCCATGAGAGGCACGCAGCAAGACAGGGGAGAACGAAGAGTTAGCAAAGTCTTCAGATGCTAGCAGCGTGTGGGAGAGGGGCACCGACGAGTGGAGTACCAAACCCCAGGATCCCCCCGCTGTTACAGTTGTCAGGCCTGGGGTCATCTACCTCGAGAGTGCTCAGCAGAAATCCCGTGGCAAACGTACACCCCCCAAAAAAAAATTCCGAGAAAAAGGAAACAAAGGAAGAGGGAGATGAGGGAGTTCAATGTCACCCCGCATGACATCACAAGAAGTAGCCGAGGAAGTATTGATGACAGACGTGACAGAGCAGGAACTGCGATCTCTATCGGTACCCCCCGACCTCATCCCCGCAGTACTAGGGAGCAGCAGCATTGCAGCTAAGGTCATTGGCCTGTGCCTCATATCTCGTAATGGCCGGCTAGGAATGTTATCAGTTAGGAGTGACCTGCCAGATAAATCCATTCAAGCGCTGATCGACACAAGAGCCAGCGTTTCACTGATTAACAAAAGATTCTCCTCAGTGGCATCCATCCTTCTCAACATGCCAAGAAAAAATAAACTACGCATAAACCATACAATTGTCGTCCACTTTAAGGCCGGATGTGTGAAGTTTACACAGGAAACAGAGGAAGAGGGAGACGAGGGAGTTCAATGTCCCCCCGCATGACATCACAAGAAGTAGCTGAGGAAGCACTGATGACAGACATTATGACAGAGCAGGCACTGCGATCTCTATCGGTACCCCCGACCTCACCCCCGCTGTACAAGGGAGCAGCGACATTGCAGCTAAGGTCATTGGCCTGTGCCCCATATCTCGTAATGGCCGGCTAGGAATGTTAGCAGTTAGGAGTGACCTGCCAGATAAATCCATTCAAGCGCTGATCGACACAAGAGCCAGCATTTCACTGATTGAAAAAAGATTCTCCTCAGTGGCATCCATCATCCTCGACATGCCAGGAGAAAATAAACTACGCATAAACCATGCAATGATCGTCCACTTTAAGGCGGGATGTGTGAAGTTTACACATGATTTTTTTTTGTCATGCCCACTATGGGGATTCCAAGAATCGAGCCCATCTTAGGAATTGATTTCATATCTAATAATCATATATGTATTTTTTGGGAAAAAGATACCATAACAGTAAAAACAGGAGGGTACCTTTTGCCGATAGAAAGTCATGAGAGATTAAGTGCTTGTGCGGGCACAGAGAGATATTTAAGTAAGGTAACAGCTGTACCGGAAAGAGGAGAAGTGTTGTCTCCCCACACACTTACGAGCATATCAGTGACCCTATGTCGCTCTCTTACGGAAGGAACCAAGGTCGTTGTTAGACTCTATGACAATTGGCCCATATGATATTAAAGGGCTTGATAGAAATAAAAGAGAACAGACCTGATATTACGGTAGTTAATTTGTCAAATAAAAGAGTTGTGTCAGGATGTGATTCAGTGTGTGAATTAGAGTCATGTGAAATTGCTTATAATGGAATGCTGGGAGCCACAACTCCAGCCTTCACAGAAGAACGTACTCAAAATTTGATTATGCAAGCACGAAAACTATGTCCATCAGATTATCAACCTGTTGTTAGTGACATTGCCAATAATTATTCCAATGTAATTGTAATTGGAGATGAGCCACCCGGGAAAATTGATCGATTTCCCTTCAGCATTGATACTGGGCAGGTGGAGCCGATCAGGTCAAGGCCTTATAAGGTACCCATTCATTTCCAGGGAGAGATAGGAAGGGAAATTAATGAACTAAGGGAACAACGAATAATCGAACAGAGCCAATCCCCCTGGACTTTTCTACTTGTAGCTGTTAGGGAAAAGGATGGCTCAGTAAGATTGTGTGTTGATAATAGGAAGTTGAATGCATTTACCAAGGATAATACATTCCCATTGCCCTCGATCGAAGATTTACTTGTGAAGGTACGAAATAGAAATATTTTACAACTGTTAATTTAAAATCTGGATACTATCAAATACCCATTCAGGAAGACCGTAAATGTCAAATGACATTTTTAGCTAACATTAACTATTTCAGTTTGATTTTCTTCCTTTCAGTGTTAAAAATGCTCCAAGTCCTTTCTTTAGAGTAATGATGGCGGTTTTGTCTCCCTTAATTGGCCATAAAGTTCTTGTTTATTTAGACGATATCATAATTACAGGGAAAACGGCTGAAGAACATAATAATAATATTCATAAAGTTTTAGAAGCATTGCGACTTAATGGTATGAAAACAAATTTGTCAAAGTGCAAATATACTGTAAACAGGTTGATTTTCTAGGTCATATAATAACCCCAGGAGGTATCCAACCGTGCCTCAGTAAAGTAGTGGCTATTAGAGAGTTCCCTAGGCCACGTAATGCTAAGGAAGCAGCTGGGTTCCTGTCTCACTGGATATTACCATAAATTCATAAGAGGTTTTGGAGAGATAGCAGGACCCCTAGATGTTTTAAAGAAACAAAATGTAATAAATTTGGGAATGCAAGATGAAAGGGCCTTTAACCATTTAAAAGCTGCCTTAACTAGCAATGAATTAGTGACATATCCTATATTTTAATCGGCTGTTTTTAGTGACAACAGATGGGAGTAGCTCAGCTATTGGTGGCGTAGTTTTTGAACGAGCAGATAAAGGCAGAGAGAGACCCATTTGTTTTGCTTTCCGGGCTTTAAAAGCGGCAAAGAAAAATTATAGTACATTCGAATGAGAGGCTTTGGCTCTTCTTTCTGTTCTAGAGAGGCATCAGTCCTTTTTATTAGGTCAGTCGATTGAGTTGCAAAGTGATCATCACCCCTTATGTGATTTGTATTATAAAGATTATTTGATCTCTCGACAAGCAAGATGGATTGAGAGATTGTTAGAGATTAATATAAAGGGTTTTCACCACATAGAAGGTAAATATAAAAAGGTAGCTGATGCTCTCTCTAGAGGTGCTTTAATAGGAGTAACAACTAGGGCACAAATGGGGAAAGAAGAATGTAACCCAAATATTGAAGACCACATCAAAACAGAGGTAATAGAAAACTGGATGGGAATTTTCCCAATGAGCAGTCAGAAGACAGAGAGAGAGAGAGAGAGAGAGAGAGAGAGAGAGAGAGAGAGAGAGAGAGAGAGAGAGAGAGAGAGAAATGAGCAGCGAAGGTGAATATATGGGGGTGGCCGAGGACATGACCAGGGGTGTCCAGAATGAATGGCCTGATGATGCCAGGTTTGCTTGACTTGGGAGGTTGGGACATAAATGAAGTCCGAGAGGGACAGAAATAAGAGGAATTGATGGAAAGAGTGCGAGCAGTGATTAAAAGGGAAACAGAGAGTTATCAGTAATTTCTGAATGTGCCTTGTGAGAATTTTTTTTTATAGAAAATTAGATCTTATATTGTGCTTACAAGAAGAGGGGAGGGGAATTTTGTGCACTGGTAGTTCTTCCTCCGTCTTTAATTAATTGAGCCATGCACATTGTACATGCAAGACCGTATGCAGGGCATTTAAGGATTGAGAGAACATACGTGAATCCTTCTTTTGGTTAGGAATGAAAAAAATTATAGGGAGATATATAAAAGGTTGTCATGCTTGTAACTGTTTCAAAGAACATAAAAACACTGTAATAGAAGCTAGAAAGTGGCCTGTAATTCCTATTAGATTTTATAAAGTGTATATGGATATAGTAGGACCATTTCCTACTGGCTTAACACAAAATACGTGTATATGTGAATTTGTGGATGCATTTACTCGGTACACTAATACTTAATCAATGTTGGATAGATTGGCAAATTCATTAGGACACGGCTCAGTGCTATTTCAATTCTAGGTTTGGTTGCACGAAAATTTGGATTAGTGATAATGGTCTGGAGATTATAAATAAGGTGGTGAAATCGGTTACGGACTTGATGAAAATTGAACACTTTTCAGTGACCGCATATAGGGCTTCAGCAAAAGCCTAGTGGAATCGCATAATAGGGAACTAGTGTTAATATTATGTTACTTAGTGGCTGATGACTCCATTCAGTGGCACGCCATGCTTCCTACAGTTGAGCTAGCTTTGAACATATAATGCATATAATGCTTCGCTCATGGACATGCCTTTATTTTCAGTGTATGGACAGGATCATATGTTACCATATACGGTACTCATTAATTCACAATTGACAAATTATTCATCTGAGCAATGACGTGTATATTGATTAAATCTTTTGAGGAAAGTAATGAACACCATTGAAAGGTTTTTGAAAAGAGGTAATGAAAAACACAGCTCAAAGTATGATTGTCGGGTCAAAACCATACCCGTAAAAGTATTTGTGGGCGATCGTGTGTATTTGAAACGATTACAACCTGAGAAACACAAACTAGAGCCAGCGCATTTGGGTCCATATCGAGTGAGGATGGGTAAATCTATTGCAGTTGTGATACAAAGATTTATTAATGGCGCAGTGTCTGAACATCATCAAGCACACATTCATGTTATGCCTGAAGAGGAA
>NC_090734.1:103925145-103932645 GCF_036898095.1 Palaemon carinicauda
AGGGCTACGATCTCACTAACCCTGGCCCCGGACGCGAGTGCAAATAGGGAAATAACTTTTTGCGTCAAATCCTTTAACGCACATTCTTCATTGCTCAACAGGGAGGCGAAATGAAGAACTTTGTCTAAAGACCATGAGATGGGCTTTGGAGGTGCTGAAGGTCTGAGCCTAGCGCAGGCTTTCGGAACTTTATTAAAGATCTCGTTACCTAGGTCGATCTGGAAGGCAAATAAAATGGGTCTCATCAAAGATGATTTACACACTGAAATCGTGTTAGCTGCCAACCCTTGGCCATGGAGGTGGATGAAGAAAGATAAGCAGAAGTCTGTTGAGATCTCCTGCGGATTCTTTGTCTTTACAAAGGCCACCCATTTTCTCCAAGATGACTCATATTGCCTTCTAGTCGATTTGCACTTATATTCCTCTAGGAAGTCTATGCTGGCTTTCGAAATCCCGAAACGCTTTCTTACCGCAAGGGCGAGAAAATCATGAGCTGCAGGGTCCGGGTTTTCTGTAATGAAGCGCAGACAGTCGACTTCTGGACTCGCTGGGTCAGAACTGGATGTGGTAGGGGCACAAACTTCATCTGTAGTTCCAACGCCAAGGGGATCCACATACTGTTCGGCCATTTGTGGGCCACTATTGCCGCTACCTCCTTGAAGGATCTCAGTTTGTTGAGGACCCTCAACAGAAGGTTGTGAGGAGGGAACAGATAAATCCTGGACCATCTGTTCCAGTCGAGGGACATCGCGTCCACTGCTTCCGCTGAGGGGTCCTCGTACTGGGACACGTACAGGGGCAACTTCTTGTTGTCTTTCGTCGCAAAGAGGTCTATCTGCAGTTCTGGGACTTGATTCAGAATGAAGGAGAATGATCCTGCGTCTAAGGACCATTCCGACTCTATCGGTGTGAACCTGGATAGAGCGTCCGCTGTCACATTGCGGACTCCTTGAAGGTGAACTGCCGACAGGTACCACTTCTTTTCCGCCAATCGGAAAATGGCTAACACCACTTGGTTGAGAGGTGGTGACCTCGACCCTTGTCGATTCAAGCATCTCACAACCACCTCGCTGTCCATCACCAATCTTATGTGGATCGAGTGACGCGGGGAGACTTTCTTTAAGGTAAGGAGCACTGCCATAGCTTCTAGAAAGTTTATATGAAAGGTCCTGAATAGCTTGGACCAAGTCCCCTGGACTTTTTTCCGATGAGAGTGACCTCCCCATCCCTCTTTTGAGGCGTGTGAGTGAATCGTCATCGACGGGGGAGATGGCTGAAGAAGAACCGACTTCTTTAGATGTCTGGCTTGGGACCAACGCCTTAGAAGAGTACGTAGCCGAGGCGGCACTGGTCTTCTCAGATCTCTTCGCTCGTTTGATGCATACCTTCTCCAAACTCCTGTTGCATCCTTTAGCTGTGCTCTTAGCACTGGGTCTGTCACTGAAGCAAACTGGAGAGAGCCTAGTACCCTCTCCTGTTCGCGTCTTGATATCCTTTCGGAATCTAGAAGTCTCTTGACAGAATCCGCTATCTCCTTCCTTTTCTTCGTCGGGATGGAGAAACTGTGTGACAAAAGGTCCCAGTGGATTCCCAGCCACTGGAACTTTTGGGATGGAGAAAGTCGAGACTTTTTTCTGTTGATCTTGAAGCCTAGGTACTCTAGGAACTGGATCACCTGACTGGAAGCTTGCGAGCATTCGGTCTCGGATGCTGCCCACACCAGCCAGTCGTCCAGGTAGGCTACTACCTGAATTCCCTTTAGGCGTAATTGTTTGAGAGCTGTGCTCGCAAGCTTCGTGAAAATCCTTGGGGCTATATTTAGCCCGAATGGCATGGCTCTGAAGGCGTATAGTCTCCGTTGTAGCCTGAACCCTAGGTAGGGGGAGAGTCGACGGCTGATTGGAATGTGCCAATAGGCGTCTGACAAGTCTATAGAGACTGAGTATGCCCTCTTGGGCAGTAAGGTCCTTATGTGTTGCAGTGTTAGCATCTTGAATTTGCAATTCACTATGAACTTGTTGAGTGGCGACAAGTCCAGAATGACTCTGAGCTTTTCCGAGTCTTTCTTGGGAACACAAAACAGCCTCCCTTGGATTTTGATGGACTTCACCTTTCGGATCACCTTTTTCTCCAACAGTTCTTGAACGTACTCCTCCAGAACGGGGGTGGAGTGTTGGAAAAACCGAAGGCACGGGGGTGGAGTGCTGTACCAGCTCCAGCCCAGTCCATTCTTGAGTAGGCTTTGGGCCCAGGGATCGAAGGTCCAGCGATCCCAAAACTTCATCAGTCTCCCTCCTACCGGTATCGTTTCACTTGGACTGCCGTCCTGAGGTCTTGCCTCCCTGACCACGACCACCTCTGAATCCCTTTCCCCTTGAGGGGCGCCTAGACGAGCCTCTGGCTGCTCCTCTAGGTTTTGCACGAAAGGAAGAAGACTGTCCTTCGAACATTGGGGTGAATGTGGTTGACTGACCTGGCACAGTCTGGGGTACCCACTGAAAAGTATTCGGGGTTTATGCCACCATCTGGGGCACTGGACGCAATGGCAATTGCAGTTGCTGTTGCTGTCTAAAAGGCTTGGCTGACCGGGACGGTAGCCTAGTCCTCATATTCTTCCTCTTTGGTTGAGGACCCTCATCCGGGGAAGATTTTCTTTTGATAGCCAGGCCCCACTTCTGGAGAAGGTTTCTATTATCCACGGAGGCCTTATATACAACCTCTTTGACCACATCGGTAGGGAAAAGGTCTTTTCCCCAAATGTTGGAGGAGATTAACTTCCTTGGCTCGTGTCTCACCGAAGCCCCGGTGAACACGAACTCCCTGCAAGCTCTCCTTGCCCTGACGAAGCTATAAAGGTCCTTCGTCACTGTGGCTAGGTGAGACTTAGCCACTACCATGAATATTTCATGGACCTTGGGGTCACTTGCCATCGTCTCAAGAGTAGTCTGATGAGACATTGAGGCAGCCAGTCTTTCTTTTGTCTCGAACTTTCTTCGTAAAAGAGAGTCTGACAGCTTGGGGAGGTCCTCGCCGAATTGCCGTCCGGCAATATCAGCCTCCAACTTTCCCACTGAGAATGTCAGATGGACATCCTTCTAGTCTTTGTGGTCCATAGGCAGGGCCAGCGACAAGGGTTTACACTCCTCCAGGGAGGGGCAAGGCTTGCCGGCCTCGACTGCCTTTAGGACAGCCGCAAACCCTTTCTGTAAAAAGGGGAAGGCTCTAGCAGGAGAGGACACAAAAGAAGGGAGCTTCTTATTCAATGCAGCTACCTTCGAGTTAGAGAAGCCCCTCTCTTTCATCGAGGATGAAAGTAGGGCTTGAGCCTTAGCGTGGTCCATAATTATGACCTCCTTCGGCTCTGTCTCCTCCCTTGAAGCTGGTTCTTTTCTCAGCCGGACATAGCAGTCAGGATATGATGCCTTGCTGGGCCAAAATTCCACTTCCTCTAGGGGAACTGAACCCATCTTATCCGAGATGACGATCTTTCCAGTCGTCATCGGCATGTGCTCAGCATACCTCCAGGGGTTAGCATCTGAGCATACGGGAAGGTCTTTCACATTGAGCCTTTTCCGGGGCCCACGTGATTCTGCCAGGGACTGCATACGCAGTTCCATAGCAGCCGCCTTCTCCTGATTCTCCTTCTGCATTTGTTGGATCATTCCAACAATCGAAGAGAGGGCCTGTCCCAGTTCTACTGGGAGAGCGGCCGATGTTGAGGGGATAGGATCCGGAATCTGAACCGGAATAGCCGACACCTCGTCGACCTTATCCTCTACGACATCCGGGGTTTGAACTTCATCCTGACCTTCTGCCAGGAGGTCTTGTTCCAAACGTTCGTCCAGGTCAGACATCCTGTCATCTAACTGGATGTCTTGCATCGCAACTGCGACTTCCACGTCCACCTGGACTTGATCTTGAGGGATCTCCTCTTGAGGCTGGGGAATCACTGCATCAGCTGATGCCTGGGGAAAAAGATACGCCCTCATCTTCTCACTTGGAAGATAAGGGCCAGAGGTGTTCTTCTTGAAGCCCTTACCCAAGTACGAAGCTTTTCCCTTGCTATATCCCTTGATTCCGCCGTTCTAGGGGAATCAAAAGCCTCAGTAATCAGGTTAGTGCATACAGTACATACCTGAGGGTCCCAATACTGGAGATCATCCTTGGAGACAGCGCATGCTGCATGTCTCCTACAACACTCATGTCCGCAGAGGTTCTTGCTGCGGACGTTGCAGAAAACATTTCCGCACTTCGGAGGGTCCTCCTGTAAAGAGAAGAAATTTCCATGAGTATCAAGTGAACTATGCATCACTGGATATGCATAGTATAGCATAACAATTCATAAAGGAAAGACACACACTTGTGTTTCCCTCACAACCCATTGTTGCAGCCTTCCAGATAATAAAATCAAAATGGTTTATCTCTTCTAGAGTAACCAATGCAAGGTTTCCAGAGGAAACAGATGGAGCTCACACCTAAGCAATGATTTTAAAATCCTGGATAATAGACAGGGAAGAACTCAGCTTCCTATCTGAGGGCAACAGCAAAGGGGTGTGCAAGAAAACACAATAGTTTTAGAAGACACAGTGCTGTACCAAAACCCTTACTATAGTTTTCCTCTTACTGTATATGCTATACAGAAGAATACTAGTACAGTATAGGGGGATGTGTGCCGGCCTGCCTTTGCCGGCCGGCACACACCACAACTAGCTTTAAAGTATACTACTTAACAGCTATAGGGCGGCAGCACTCTGGTTCAAATGCCTGTGCCGGTCGGCAGCAACTGCCGGCCGGTAACAGACAGTGTTGGCCGGTAATGGCTGCCGGCCAGCAACTACACAAGGTAGTACCCAGCTGCCGGCCACACTCTTGGTGACCGGCAGACAAGGGCTGACATAAGCCGGCCGGCAAAGGTACAAGACCGATGCCAGCCGGCAGCAAAAGAACCAGAGGACTACACCTGCCCGGCTGCCGGCCTCTTAGACCGGCAGCCGGCCTCATAGACCGGCAGCCGGCCTCATAGGCCGGCAGCCGGGACAGGTACAGCACTAGAAGAAAAATAGAATGGATGCCGGGATAAGAGTGTACACAACCTCCAAGCCCGGCAACCGAAAGAGTGCATATAAGGAAGGGGAGAAATTAATTCAGGCTTCCTTGACCAATGCCGTCCGGCTCTGACGGCAGGCATGGATGAGGGACCAAGAGAGGTCCGGGCAGCACTCGAAAACATAAGACCCTTGCCGGCCGGCAGAGCTGCCGGCCGGCAAGGGGCTGAGTCAGTTCCACATCCTAACCTATACTAGGTCCAGATGTTGAACGACGTACAGTACAGTAATGGCTTGGCCATTACGAAGAAAGAGGGGGAAGGGACAAGAGGGTCCTACCAACCTTGCTTTAGTGACAGATCACCCGCAGCCAAGAAACTTATCTTAGCCTAAGGGAGATCTAAGGGGGAAGGCCAGCAATACTTGCCAGCTCCCAGAGCACCAAAGCAAGGAAGGCGTTGCTACTCCCAAGGGAAGAACTTATCCTCCCCCGAGAACAGCAACAAGGACTAGTCTGGTAGATCACAAAAGAAGGAATCATATCCACAGAAACCTTCGGTAGTGACCTAAGGGAGCTAAGCTCCCTTTGTCTGTGTTAGGTCAGCGAGGGGGACTCAGCCCCAAGCCAGACAACACAGACTCAGACTAAAAAACTCTGTTGTTCTGTCCCTCTTGAACCATAACTACAGGAACAGGAAGGTACAGTAACACCCTAGTATAGTTTTATCGAAAATAAATTCGGAAAAAACCACTTAGGGATAAGCCTAAGGCTTAAACAGAGGGAAAGGGATTGCATACCTTCTCCGAAGAAAAGAAGCAACCGGGGAGTATGATAAAGTATACTAAGGCTCCATAAGCTACTAGCCTAGGCACCAAGAGAATCGATTACCTAAATCACCGAAACTCACTCGTATACTATCTTGGAAATATTCCACACAATCTTAAATGTATAAAACATAGCCTAAAGGTTCAATAAAATTTTAATTACACTCGGAAAAACCATAATCATGCATGAAGTACTAGGACCAAACGACTAGGATACATGGCCTAGCGTAGACCAGAATGGCGAATACTTCGCCAAAAAATACTAAGCACGAAAGGAAATCCTATGTAATGCTAAATAGCTAAAATTTATTAAAGCAAAACAACCAGGAATGTCGCTCTGACTAACTAATTTATACCTAGCTAGCGACAGCGTCCAAGACGCCTCTGGTAGGCTACGGCTCTTGTATCAAAGATTAATCCTATTAATCACTCACAATTTTACCAAGAGCCTACATTTATACATAAAAGACACTATACTCAACTTATCAGAGGCCGATGAAGACGGAGAAGCCATGAAAAGCAGAATAAATCCAAGATTTGCGAGAAAAACAGGAAAAAACACCGAGTTGTTAAGCTACGCAAAAATTAATACGGATGGCGCCAGGATTGGCGCCAGGCACGCATACGAATCGGGGGATAGGGAAGCCTTGGGAGTGGCTCCCCTTATTCTTTCCCGAATTCGTATCTCGCCAATCACCTCCTACGAGACGAAATCTCTGTCCAGGATGTAGATTGCCATGTGAGGTGTCTAGAATACGTCCTCTGATATGTCGCGATATCCCTTTCACGAGGGATACTCGCTCCAGGAGTTAGAATTCTGGTACCTTAAGGTAAATTCTCTGGGAATATCGCCGTAGTTGTAATATACCCTAGGAAGCTACCCTATAGGAACTTCCATCAGGACGACATGGCTTGAGCCCAAAAATATATATATATATATATATATATATATATATATATATATATATATATATATATATATATAGAATAGACAGTGAAAGATGAAAATGGAAGGTTGTTAAAAGGAGAGGAGTCAAGGAAAAGATAGGCGGAATATTTTGAAAGTTTTCTGAATGTTGAGGATAATAGGGAGGCAGATATAATTGCTGTTGCAGGTGTTGAGTTGCCAGTGATGGGAGATGAGAATGAGAGAGAGATTACAATAGATGAAGTGACGAGAGCACTAGATGAAACGAAAGTAGGAAAAGCGTCTGGTATGGATGGTTTGAGAGCTGAGATGTTGAAGGAAGGGGGTGTGACTGTACTTGAATGGTTGGTGAGATTGTTTAATATATGTTTTGTGTGGTCAATGGTATCATTAGATTGGGTTTGTGCATATATTGTACCACTATAAAAGGGTAAGGGAGATGTGAATGAGTATTGTAATTCAAGAGGTATTAGTTTGTTAAGCGTAGTTGGAAAAGTGTATGGTAGAGTAAAGATTAATAGGATCAAGGATAAAATAGAGAATGCAATCTTAGAAGTACAGGGTGGTTTTAGAAGAGGTAGGGGTTATATGAATCAAATTTTCACAGTAAGGTAGATATGCGAGAAATATTTAGCAAAAGGTAAGGAGGTGTATGTCGGTTTATTGATCTGGAGAAAGCGTATGATAGAGTTGATAGGGAAG
>NC_090734.1:103937645-103947645 GCF_036898095.1 Palaemon carinicauda
ATTTGGAAATTTGGTATATAACTTGAGAAATACTTTGAAAAACAATGAAATGAAGCCCTTTTTCCAATATTTTCCCCCTTTTTTCTTATTTTTATCCTGATATCAAGGGTTTATTTTTTCATCATAAAGAAAAAATTCATATCAGGGCAAAAAAATACTTTTAGAAAAAAGATCTTCATATTATTGAAGGTCTATAACAGGTCTGTATAGGGCAGTAATCCCAGATCTTCGTAATAATTATTCAGAATGAAATACAGTTCAGAAAACACCAATTTTCATGATAAATAGGCCTGGCATCGCAAAACCGGAAGACAGAGGCTAAAATCCTATGAAGTTTGGAAATATCCTAGGTCCCCTTATTAAGTGGTATGAATGTCAAAGTCACATCCTTAAAAATCGGCATTTTAGAGATTTTGTAACTGGCCGTAAGAAAGTAAGAAACGTGAATTATATTTGTATCACTATCTGGTTTACTTTGTATGAGCTAGGAATCGTAAGTTTATCAGTTACTCTACGTAATTTCTTTAAGAGTTTAATCCTTAGTGCAGCTGTTCCCAATTACTTTTGGTCATCACTTCCTCGTTACCCCACAAAATATCTTTCATTTTTTACCTGATAAATGTGAAACAAACTCTATTAGTCGGTTGAACCTTCCTCTACTCAATCATTATTGATACAAATATATAAAAAGTACTATAACATCTGTTGAAAATACAAATTTAGAAAATACATATATATAATAAAATTGAACAAAATAAGGGAGCATATAATTGAAAATGTTCATCACGATGACAAATGAAAAATAAATCAATAAATACTTCTTGAAATATTTTTTTTTTATAAATAGCCACAGCTTCAGTTGAAAATAAGTGGGAAGGATTTATATATGTACTTAAACAGTAGTGTAAAAAATTACACCTTCAGTTTTAAATTATTTCAGTAATGCGAGGAGATAGCATTGTAAGGTCACATCCGATGTAATTTTCTAGGTTCAATATATTTCTCTATTTGCTTTGGATAGTCAAAAGAGCTGAAAAGACAGCCTCATACATGTAAGTTGAACCAATGTTAAAAGCATTTCAACAGCTTCTAAACTTTCCAAAGGGAACTTTTTCCTTTGGGTAATCTGAAATGAATATAATATCATAGAGTTAGATTCCATTTATATAAGGCTGTTTTATTTTATTTGTTTTTTTTTTTGCGGGTCCATTTGGTTCATCTGGGAAATGTTCAGCGTTACATGTGAATGGATTTTGCATCAAAGCATAGTTGAGTGGGTTAATTCTATGGGAAATATTCTTCAATCCTAGGACACAGGCTATTTAAATGCGCACTCATTACACTCTCTATATCATCCAAATGCATAGAATTTTTATCTTCGAAAAACTCTCATAACTTTGGAAATCCAGCTATTCCACCAGCTTTAAATTTTGAGTCCCAAAAATCCAGTTTGCTACGAAATGCTTGTATTCTTTCATTCAATGAGATCATATTTTTTTCTGGTCGTTGCCGTTATGCAAAATATGTATTAAATAGCCAAGAATGGAAATAAATATTTGATCTCTCAGATTTCCCTTCTAAATTGTGCCAAAAAAACACTTTAGTCACAGTTTTGAGCTGAAATACTTGTTCAAGAACATTTCGTCGTGATAGCTATCGGGTTGGAGCATAATACAACAGACAGCGATGTTCAAAATCGATCTCCCAACACAAAGAACTAAACTAAACAGTCTTGAGTTTAAATCACTTGAATTAATGTAATCAACTATTTTCATGACATCACATGTCACCTGCAAATCAGGTTGGAAAAACTATACTGCCAGTGCTTGACAATGGATGATAGTGTTGTAAGAACTGAAGTATTCTCGTTTTTTGCACAGCCAAAATTCGTGAGTTAACACAGAGCATAGATGGCGCACCACCTGTTGTGACTACAACGCAGTTTTTCCAATCTAGATACACATCTAGTTCATTAAGATATGCAAGTTTTCTGAATATATCAAAATACTGTGTAGTTGTTTTATGTGGATTACACATAAGTATATCTTCAATTTCCCTTTCTCCTTTGTACCCGATGTATATCATTAATTGTGCATCACTTACTACATCAGTTAATTTCAATTGAATGACGAAGATACCACTGCTTTTTAACCTGAAAAATTAATTGATCCTTAATATCATTTGATAGTTCATTTGTGTTGTTGTATAGTGGTGCAATTTTAGTCTGGCAGCTGGGTTAGCTGCACACATAATTTCAGCTGTGCTTACTGCAGCTGGTTTAATTAGATCCTTTCTTATATTATGGAGTTTCTGAGCCGAAGCTATCGGCCACGCTACTTGAAGACTGGATTTCATGGCATTTCATTGTCCATAGTAACATTTTCTAAATTAATTTAATCTAAACGCTGCCTTTTAAGGACTCCTTCAGGACATCGGAAATGGTCCACGGATTTTGAGAGGAGAGTTGGGTGTCTTTTAATAAGATGATCCTTAAGTTTGCTTGCTTTCATAGATTCCTTACACGAGATGACTTTACATACAACGCATCAAAACTGTCATTATCCACATCAAATACAAAATTACTCACAGTAGGATAATTTACCCTTATTTGGGAACCGCTGCCTTGGAGTGTTAAAGGTTATATATTCTCATTAGTTATCAAGACTAACTGTTTGTGTAAAATTCAATTCCTAGTGAAACAAGTCATTCTATAATATTCATAGTGTAATACTTTCTTTTCATTTGGTCTAATATTTTATTCAGATTTACTATTTCAAGTGATTTATTTTTAAAATAAATTCCTTCAAAGTGTTGTAATTTTTATAGTTTACATTTATTTTTGTAAAGACTGTATTATTTCGATCACCAGTATTTTTCAAAGAACTCTCTTTTATCCCTGTTAAAAAATCGAAGTAAGAGGTTGTTTTGAATAGTTCTTAATAGTGATAACCCATTTTTTTGGGGGGTGTACTTAAAAGACCTTTGGATATTCAGTATTTTTATATATTGCCTTCTGGGAGTTATATAATTTTTTCAAAGTTTGGGTATTATGCAAATATAACAGATTAATGTAAAAACAAATTCGTGAGTTTAGTTTCAAGAGGTTGTGTAGCTAGCCAGCCGTAAGGAAACATATTGCAATATATATATATATATATATATATATATATATATATATATATATATATATATATATATATATATATATATATATATATATATATATGCATATATACATATATATATATATATATATATATATATATATATATATATATATATATATATATATATATATATATATATATATATATATATATATATATATATATGTATAGATAGATAGATAGATACATGGATATATATATATATATATATATATATATATATATATATATATATATATATATATATATATCCATGTATCTATCTATCTATCTATACATATATATATATATATATATATATATATATATATATATATATATATATATATATATATATATATATATATATATATATATATATATATATATATGTATAGATAGATAGATAGATACATGGATATATATATATATATATATATATATATATATATATATATATATATATATATATATATATATATATATATATATATATATATATATATATATATATGAGAGCAATTATATATGGAGTAAAAATAACCTGTATTTGTAGTAACAGCAATAATAACCTCTTATTACCTCGACTTCTTAATACCTTTATTAATATATGAACATTTCTCGCAAGCTAATGTACACATTTACTCTAGCATTTCGCGTTCTGAGAATAACACACCTTCTGGTAGAATTGTATGCTAAAGTTCATATTATCAAAATATAAGTCCCCCCCTCTCTCTCTCTCTCTCTCTCTCTCTCTCTCTCTCTCTCTCTCTCTCTCTCTCTCTCTCTCTCTCTCTCTCTTACACATCCTAAAAGTAATAAAGTTCTTTAATGCCATATATTAGGTTCCATCTTCAACTTCTCTAACATGTCCTTTGTAAGCAAAGTATAATCTTCCTTTTTCCCTCCATTTTGAATTTTATACTGTTACATAACGGCCTAATTAGTCTATATTTTCATTTGAAAAGACTATTTTTCCCCTCTCTTGAAAAGGAACCTTATCAAATCATTATCATTATAATACTCAGAATACTCTCAATTTTCGAAATTGTACGTCATTAGCAATTTCAGAGAGAGAGAGAGAGAGAGAGAGAGAGAGAGAGAGAGAGAGAGAGAGAGAGAGAGAGAGAGAGAGAGAGAGAGAGAGAGTAGTCAATCATAGTAAATAACGCAACCATATTCTGCCCCATAGACATTCAAAAATATCAAGAGGCAAAGAATATTCTGTCTTTCTGTTCAGAAAAGAGTTTCTCTCCCAATGCAGTCACTATCTTGTTTCTCATTTGCATGGAAATGAGTAAGAACAGATATGTTCAATTCTATTTCTCAAGGATAGAGTCCAATGGAATCAACGCAAATTCCTCTGTTTTCCAATTCGCTCTTAGAGAACTCCTCTCTCTCTCTCTCTCTCTCTCTCTCTCTCTCTCTCTCTCTCTCTCTCTCTCCTCTCTCTCTCTCTCTCTCTCTCTCTCTCTCTCTCTCTAAAACTAAATATACAAGACCGTTTTTATTAAAGATCTTCTATTTGTTTCCTATTACATTACTGGAAATTAATTAGAAAGTATAACTCTAGATCACACAAATATCATAGGTAAAGGTCACAGCATGTCAACTTCCTATCTATACGCATTACATAATGTAATAGTAGGTTTACGTCCAATCTAATAGGGGAGCTGATTATTCTATACAGAGGCAGATAAGCAATGAAGGTGTAATTATTATTATTATTATTATTATTATTATTATTATTATTATTATTATTATTATTATTATTACTATTATTATTTTGTTGAAAATAATGGCTGCTTCAGTTACATTAATCTTATACTCAGTCTTCTCGATGGCTCTAATAATCTTCTTTTCAGGACTACTGCATACAGCCAGTAATTGAGCAAAATTCATCCTTCATATTGGGTAGTCAAATTCAGGAAGAGTTGACGAGTCAAGGTTTTAATATAAAATTCACAAATTAGTTTAGATTCACGATTCAGGTAAAATTCCCAATTCAGGTAAAAGTATACAGGGAACAAGGTACGCGTTTCCAGAGTGCTGTCTCCCTTCCTAAGGCTCTAGTGTTGGACACAATGAGAGCTACGTCCTTATATATGGCAATTCTGGCTTAGTCAGAGAGGCATCTAATTTTTCACTGGCTACCTCAAGCGTCGTGGGCGGAACAAATAGAATGGCTGATCCTCATTGGCTAAGCCGCTCGCCGAGAGAGGCT
This sequence comes from Palaemon carinicauda, assembly GCF_036898095.1. Lineage (NCBI taxonomy): Eukaryota > Metazoa > Arthropoda > Malacostraca > Decapoda > Palaemonidae > Palaemon > Palaemon carinicauda. The sequence goes on from NC_090734.1 coordinate 103,943,016, forward strand.
GTACTACTGTCAGACTGCCATCCTACTCACTCCTGGGTGTTGAGTCTCCATCTTGTCCTCTGGGAGCTGGGTTCTGATTGGTGGGAGCGCTCGCTCCTGTTGTCCCTTTGAATGAGAATCTAGTCAACATAATTGATAGGCGTATCCCTTCTCGTGTGCTAAGGTACCGAGTGAAGGACAAACCGTGGTTCAATGATGATTGTAGACGTGCTTTTTTGGAGAAGCAGGAGGCCTATCAACTTTGGAAGGGTAACAGATCAGATTTGACCTGGAACAACTATACTCAGCTTCGAGCTTTTTCTCAGAGTGTTTATGCCTCAACTGAAAAGGAGTACAATTTAACCATAAAAGAAACACTTTCTGGTACAACTCAGGAACATAAATGGTGGTCTACCCTTAAATCTGCACTCTTTGGTGTAGATGCAACAGTTCCTCCTTTACTTAAACCAGATGGCTCAGTCACTCACTGTCCAAAGGAAAAGGCAACCCTTTTGGCTGATGTTTTTGACAGTAAACAGAGTAATGAAAAACTTGAACTTCCTCATTCCTGTTTTCCTGAGGCTAAACTAACTAGTTTAGCTTTTCGATCTCGTGAGATTAAAGCTCTGTTGATGGACCTTGATGCTTATGGAGGTGTAGACCCAAATGGTATTTTTCCTTTGTTTTTTATAAAGACAGCAGATTTCTTAGCTCCAAAGTTATCTGTTATTTTGCGCAAGTTAGCAAGAAGAGGAGCTTTTAGCACTAGTTGGAGAATTGGTAATGTTACTACTCTATGTAAATGTGTTTGTGGTAGCTCAAGTCCCACTGATTACCGCCCAATTTCCATAACTCCCATATTATCTAAAGTTTTTGAACGTCTTCTGGCAAAACGTCTTAATAGGTTTGCTGAAGGTAATCATCTACTCCCTAGTTTGCAATTTGGTTTTCGTAAAGGCCTTGGAGCATGTGATGCCCTTCTTACAATCTCCAATGCTGTACAGAAATCCCTTGATTGTGGTTGAGAATTCGTATGATTGGCCTTGATTTTAGTGCTGCCTTTGACCGTGTTAATCATGAGGCCCTTGTTTTCAAACTGAAACAGTTGGGAGTGGGTGGGTCGTTTCTTAGCATTATTATTGATTTTTTAAGTAATAGATCTCAAAGAGTTGTTGTTGATGGGCACCATAGTGATTATAGGAATGTGATATCCGGTGTACCACAGGGTAGTGTTCTTGGCCCATTACTTTTTATACTATATACACATGACATGTGGTTTGGCCTAGAAAACAAGCTTGTTGCATATGCAGATGATGCTACTCTCTTTGCATCAATTCCATCCCCTGAATGTAGATCTAGGGTTGGTGAATCCCTTAATAGAGATTTAGCTAGAATTAGTGCATGGTGCAAATTATGGGGTATGAAGTTGAATCCTAATAAAACTCAAAGTATGATTGTAAGTAGGTCAAGGACGGTGGTTCCTCAACATCCGGATCTCAGTATTGATAATGTTTCTTTAAATATGTATGACTCTTTCAAAATTTTAGGTGTGATTCTCGACAGTAAATTTACTTTTTAGAAACATATAAGGTCTGTGTCTTCTTCAATTTCACAAAAAATAGGCTTATTGAGAAAGTCTTTCAAGATTTTTGGTGATCAATCTATTCTGAAGAAGTGTTTTAATTTTTTCATTCTACCTTGTTTTGAGTATTGTTCTCCTGTCTGGTCTTCAGCTGCTGATTCTCATCTTAATTTGTTGGACAGAAACTTACGGTCTATTAAATTTCTTATTCCTGATCTAGATATTAATCTCTGGCACCGTCGTTCAATTAGTTCATTATGCATGTTGCATAAGATTTTTCACAACTCTGACCATCCTTTACATTCAGATCTCCCTGGACAATTCTATCCTGTTCGTAATACTAGGCAGGCAGTTAATTCTAATAGCCAGGCCTTCTCCATCACGAGGCTCAATACTACGCAGTACTCTAGAAGTTTTATTCCAGCTGTTACCAAGTTGTGGAATGATCTTCCTAATTGGGTGGTTGAATCAGTAGAACTTCAAAAGTTCAAAGTTGGAGCAAATGCTTTTTTGTTGACCAGGCGGACATAGTCTTTTTATAGTTTATTTATGACATATTTGTTTTTGATGTTGTTGATAGTTTATTATATGACATGTCTGTTTTGACGTTGTTTCTTATTTTAGTATGATTTATTGTTAATTTATTTTCTTCATTTATTTATTTCCTTATTTCCTTTCCTCACTGGGCTATTTTTCCCTGTTGGAGTCCCTGGGCTTATAGCATCCTGCTTTTCCAACTAGGGTTGTAGCTTGGATAGTAATAATAATAATAATAGGCAGGCTATCTTGTCGCTGATCAAAGGTGTTTGGGTTGTCTATGTCTTTATAGCCTGCCCAGCCTATATATGCTCACAACGAACACTTGCACCAATCAGTGCCCAGCTCCCAGAGGACAAGATGGTGACTCAACACCCAGGAGTGAGTGGGAAGGCAGTCTGACTGTACTACAGCCTCTCTAGGCGAGCAGCTTAACCAATGAGGATCAGCCTTTCTATTTGCTCCGCCCACGAAGCTCGAGGTAGCCAATGAAAAATTCGCTGCCTCTCTGACTAAGCCAGAATTGCCATATATATATATATATATATATATATATATATATATATATATATATATATATATATATATATATATATATATATATATATATATATATATATATATATATATATATATATATATATATATATATATATATATATATATATAGTTTAGCATTCCATACACAATTTTACTGTTGATAGTAAGAAATTTGCAAGATATGTCGAAATTTTTTTTGGATGATATTAATGTGAAATAATTATAAGTGTGAATACTACTATGATCAAGAATATAATTGTAAATATAATGCAGGCATATAGATGAATGAATATCAGTTTGCACCATGAAGTAATAGAAGAACAAATTCAACAGAGTTGTTTGAAAGAAGCGGCGTATCTAAGAATATTCAGGGGAAGAATGGCACTAGGATATCTTCCAAAAATAAGGCAACACATTTAAGTTGTGGTGCGAAGGCTTTGGTGTAACGAAAGGACTGAAGGGAAAATTTTCATTCATTAGAGTGACTAGAGCAGCATGAAGGGGTTGACAAGCTACTGATGAGCTTTATGTATACCACTCCAAAGCGTTAGACGATTTGGAATCTGTCTACAAAGAAATTTTATCATTATCCTAATCAATAAAAATTGGGCGTTGGTTTGGCTATAGTAGCCTCCTTTTTTCAGATATTTATGACAAATATATTCTGATATATTGGCCCAAAAGGGTTGGTGAAGTAAGAAAGTAGAGAAAAACGGGCACCGCGAACGCAGCCTCCGAGAACTTAGTCCTATATTCCCCTGAAATACTTGCCCATGGTATTTACATCACTTTCATCCTCTGTGAAAATGATTCGAATTCATTAGAATTATACTTGTCTCATAAACAAAGCCAACGGGAATTGGATGAGTACATTTTTTGTGTATAAAAACTTGATTCTATTTATACAGTTAGTAATACAAATTTGACATTTTCCTCTCAGATATTTTCTGCAAAATTGCATCTTAGTAGTCACTCCTAAAATATTCATAAAAAAAAGCTATTAGAATTAGTTATATATAAAAAAATGAATAAATGAAATTGTTAAGTAATTGCATCACTAACCGAGCATCAGAGATCTACAATATATTCAAAATTGTCTTGGATAACATGATCCTCATCTAGATAGCTATTTTGAATTTATTATACAAAAAGGATTTGTAAATATTTGCTAATTAATGCAAACCTTTAATTGTTCTGATTGTGGAAGAACACGGAATGTAATTTATTCATAAAAAATATAAATATTCATATATACGTGTGCTTAACAACCATGTTTTCATTATTTTTAGAATAGCCTGGCTATCATTACAATCGCCAAATACCGATTGTTCAAAATATCTCCATAATGGTATAGAACATTTTTTTTTTGGGGGGGGAGGAAAAAATATAAACTTATACAAAATAATAGTAGGGTATGGTAATAGAGAATAAGATTGAGAATTGAGCCTAGAATTATTTCATCATGAATTTTATGGATTAGAAATTGTATTAAAAAGTACAATGTTCTAATCTTCCTTAGTTTCAAAAAGAAAAATATTTGACGATTATTCACTCAAACTCATCTTTAAAAACCATCATAAAGGATGGTGTCACGGAATCAACTTTGAAAACAGGAAATAAAAAAAAATGGTTCATCTAACAAGATTCATTGCATAGGAATTAAAAACGAAAATTAAAACTCATTTTGGATACCGTTTATGTATAATCTAATAATGAATAGTCCTCGGATTGGGACCTTCTGTAGATTACCGTCAATGAAGAGGAACGCAAAATCTTAGATATTTCTCTAGTTCTCTGGGCCATTTATCTCCTAGTTTTTATGCTATGACTTCCAGAAATGGTGTTTGACAAAGCTCTTGCTCTTTAAATATGTATATATATATATATATATATATATATATATATATATATATATATATATATATATATATATATATATATATATATATATATATATATATATATATATATATATATATATATATATGTGTG
>NC_090734.1:103952645-103956257 GCF_036898095.1 Palaemon carinicauda
GTGGATGTCATGAGATTCAGGTATAAAAGTTTGTGGCAGGCATAACAACTTTTATTTGTGTTCAATCTACCGGAATCCAGACATGGATGATTCTATCTTTGATTGTCTTCTTACCATTATGGCTAAGATACAAGAAGATGATAGAAAGGCTTCGTTTGTCTTTGTTGGTGATTTTAATGCTCACCATAGGGAGTGGTTGAGTTCTATCTCTCCTACCGATCGCCATGGCTTAAGAGCTTTAGACTTTGCCTCAGAATCAGGCTGTGAGCAAATCATAAATGAAGCTACTCACAGGTCTGGTAATTGCTTGGACCTCGTATACACTGACTCCCCTGGCGTTATAACTAGTAAGGTTGGTTCTCCAGTCGGGACTTCTGATCATGCCTTGATTTCATTATTAGTGAAGACTGAGCAGCCTGTCCCTGATATATCATATTCTTGTAAAATTTATATGAAATCCCAAGCAGACTGGAATGGGATTTCGCATGATCTTTTGTGCTTGAATTGGTCACAATTATATAATAGTGTAGATCCTGTTGTCCCTTTGAATGAGAATCTAGTCAACATAATTGATAGGAGTATCCCTTCTCGTGTGCTAAGGTACCGAATGAAGGACAAACCGTGGTTCAATGATGATTGTAGACGTGCTTATTTGGAGAAGCAGGAGGCCTATCACCTTTGGAAGGGTAACAGATCAGATTTGACCTGGAACAACTATACTCAGCTTCGAGCTTTTGCTCAGAGAGTTTATGCCTCAACTGAAAAGGAGTACAATTTAATCATAAAAGAAACCCTCTCTGGTACAACTCAGGAACATAAATGGTGGTCTACCCTTAAATCTGCACTCTTTTGTGTAGATGCAACAGTTCCTCCTTTACTTAAACCAGATGGCTCAGTCACTCACTGTCCAAAGGAAAAGGCAACCCTTTTGGCTGATGTTTTTGACAGTAAACAGAGTAATGAAAAACTTGAACTTCCTCATTCCTGTTTTCCTGAGGCTAAACTAACTAGTTTAGCTTTTCGATCTCGTGAGATTAAAGCTCTGTTGATGGACCTTGATGCTTATGGAGGTGTAGACCCTAATGGTATTTTTCCTTTGTTTTTTATAAAGACAGCAGATTTCTTAGCTCCAAAGTTATCTGTTATTTTACGCAAGTTAGCAAGAAGAGGAGCTTTTAGCACTTGTTGGAGAATTGGTAATGTTACTCCTCTATGTAAATGTGTTTGTGGTAGCTCAAGTCCCACTGATTACCGCCCAATTTCCATAACTCCCATATTATCTAAAGTTTTTGAACGTCTTCTGGCAAAACGTCTTAATAGGTTTGCTGAAGGTAATCATCTATTCCCTAGTTTGCAATTTGGTTTTCGGAAAGGCCTTGGAGCATGTGATGCCCTTCTTACAATCTCCAATGCAGTACAGAAATCCCTTGATTGTGGTCGGGAAGTTTGTATGATTGGCCTTGATTTTAGTGCTGCCTTTGACCGTGTTAATCATGAGGCCCTTGTTTTCAAACTGAAACAGTTGGGAGTGGGTGGGTCGTTTCTTAGCATTATTATTGATTTTTTAAGTAGTAGATCTCAAAGAGTTGTTGTTGATGGGCACCATAGTGAATATAGGAATGTGATATCCGGTGTTCCACAGGGTAGTGTTCTTGGCCCATTACTTTTCATACTATATACACATGACATGTGGTTTGGCCTAGAAAATAAGCTTGTTGCATATGCAGATGATGCTACTCTCTTTGCATCAATTCCATCCCCTGAATGTAGATCTGGGGTTGGTGAATCCCTTAATAGAGATTTAGCTAAAATTAGTGCATGGTGCAAATTATGGGGTATGAAGTTGAATCCTAACAAAACTCAAAGTATGACTGTAAGTAGGTCAAGGACGGTGGCTCCTCAACATCCGGATCTCAGTATTGATAATGTTTCTTTAAATTTGTATGACTCTTTCAAAATTTTAGGCGTGATTCTTGACAGCAAATTTACTTTTGAGAAACATATAAGGTCTGTGTCTTCTTCAATTGCACAAAAAATTGGCTTATTGAGAAAGTCTTTTAAGATATTCGGTGATCAATCTATTCTGAAGAAGTGTTTTAATTCTTTTATTCTACCTTGTTTTGAGTATTGTTCTCCTGTCTGGTCTTCAGCTGCTGATTCTCATCTTAATTTGTTGGACAGAAACTTACGGTCTATTAAATTTCTTATTCCTGATCTAGATATTAATCTCTGGCACCGTCGATCAATTAGTTCATTATGCATGTTGCATAAGATTTTTCATAACTCTGACCATCCTTTACATTCAGATCTCCCTGGACAATCCTATCCTGTTCGTAATACTAGGCAGGCAGTTAATTCTAATAGCCAGGCCTTCTCCATCATAAGACTCAATACTACGCAGTACTCTAGAAGTTTTATTCCAGCTGTTACCAAGTTGTGGAATGATCTTCCTAATCGGGTTGTTGAATCAGTAGAACTTCAAAAGTTCAAAGTTGGAGCAAATGCTTTTTTGTTGACCAGACGGACATGAGTCTTTTTATAGTTTATATATGACATTTTTGTTGTTGACGTTGTTAATAGTTTATATATGATATATCTCTTTTGACATTACTTTTTTTAGAATGATTTATTGTTAATTTGTTCTCTTCAGTTATTTATTTCCTTATTTCCTTTCCTCACTGGGCTATTTTTCCCTAATGGAGCCCTGGGCTTATAGCATCTTGCTTTTCCAATTAGGGTTGTAGCTTGGATAGTAATAATAATAATAATAATAATATATATATATATATATATATATATATATATATATATATATATATATATATATATATATATATATATATAAGCATACACTAACATATATATATATATATATATATATATATATATATATATATATATATATATATATATATATATATATATATATATATATAAATATATATATATATATATATATATATATATATATATATATATATATATATATATATATATATATATATATATATATATATATATATATATTTTAGTGTATGCTTTATGCTTATATATATATATATATATATATATATATATATATATATATATATTATATATATATATATATATATATATATATATATATATATATATATATATATATATATATGTATATATATATATATGTGTGTGTGTGTGTGTGTGTGTGTGTGTGTGTGTGTGGGTTGGTGACGATTCGCCACCGCTCATTCGCCGACGACGATTAGCCACCGCCAGTTCGCCACCAGCTTTTCGCCAATTGGACCATCTAGCCACCGGGACATTTCGCCACCGGGACATTTCGCCACCAGAAACATAACTACAGCTGTTTATTGTTTTCCCCCTCTGTAGTTTTCTTTAATTTTGGCAATTTTAAATATTCTACTGCAACGTATAAATAAAAGAAATGTAAAAAATAAACATATTGTTATGTAATTATTTAAAAATGTTAAAAGTAACTCAAACATTTTATTGTTTACGGACAAGTAAAGATAATATATTGGTTTGCACCTTATAAAAAATAGAAACTTTAGTTCATGTGGTCGTTATGGGCTAATCCTTTGAGATATTCTAAATCGTCTCTTTCACTGT
>NC_090734.1:103974257-103986757 GCF_036898095.1 Palaemon carinicauda
TACGGAATATTTTATCATTAAATAATATACACCTTATTTTGCTGTCACTTTTCGAAAGCAAAACTGAGACGAACTGTTCAGATTGTCAGTATTTAATTAGGGACACGTTTACAAAATATCATCCTTCATTTATTAATTTTTTTTTCCCCGGTTATGTTGAACTATTGGAAACGTCCCTGTCTCAATTCTGCCGGACTGGGATTCGAATCATGCTCAATTATATGTTTTTTTGTAGTCTGCAACCTCACCATTCTTGCGAGCCCCTGATGGGTGATTTGGGGGAGCCCAGTAAGGTCTACCAGGTCCAAACTTAGGTGGCGAGGGGCTTCGCCACTGATCATATTAATCCGAGAGCTCGTAGGATTTTATTTATGTTTTCGAATAAGAAAGTTCTCACAAACGAATGGTAGCCGTTTCTTCACAAATCCATGTTAAAGATCGGTACCCTTTGTAAAAATAAGCATTCCTGCATTTTCTAACTTATCAATATAAACTCTGATTTTTACGAATGTAAATGTATATAGTGGATTTAAACAATTATTCCTTGATAAACATACCTTCTTATGACTCATTTGGTTTGACTAATGTTGGATTATTATTTTCTTTTTTTACATTTAGATTAGCTGAGATATCACTAAAAGTTGTTGTGAACAACTGAAATTCTTTAATATTCCCCGGTTTTCAGATTTTCTAAGAAAAAAATGGCTATGTTGTACATTCAAGTGGAAAATCATATTGAATCTCTTTTTAATGTTTGTTTATTTTGAGCATTAATAAATCATGGTTTTCAATTGTATGTAATAAAGATGAGAAAGTCATATTGGACAAATATATATGCAAACAAGTGGCTTACCACTGATATTACCATATAGCATTGAACAGGACCTTACAAATGAATATTTAGATAAGCCATGGTCCTTTGGCATGCTAGTCTATATAATTCTTTGGTGTCATATTGTCAGCACAGTATTCTCCAGGAATCACGCAATAGATTCATTCACCTCATGATTACTGCCTGACATTAAAGATACGTTCATCACTAGAGTCAACCTGAGTTTGATTATCAGTCACATCTATATTGAAGACAGCCTGTGTATCATCACTGAGAAGAAGTACCATATTTTGTGGAAGTTAACTCTATCGAAGCCGTCAATAATATACATGTTGCCGACCAATTTGCACCTATTCTCCTTTGGGATGAGTTGTGCATAGTTCAGGGAATTTGTCAGCTTTTGACATGGCATCAATGTAGTTGGTTCTGTGGATTTCATCAAACAAGTCTTTGTCACATAATAGCATGCTGCTTGGATTAATTTTAGGATATATTTTTCTATAGAATTATTATTCCACTTCGGTGCATACTTCTGTTGGAAAAGAGCAAATCAAGCGTTATTGATGCTGCTAAGTTTCGGCAAACGATACAAGGCGCAAGTGAACTTTTCAATTGCAGCCACACCTTCAGGAGAGACCGCTGTAATACCGCACATGTTTTCAAAGGCTTATTTTAAACTATAATGCTTTGTAATCAACTCCAATGGGTTCAGCTTACATTTGCTCATGAATGATGGTGTGTAATCAGAACCAATGAAGACTTGCAATTATGTGTCTCCCGGTAGTGTTACTGCTAAGGCCAACGTCCATCTAAATAGTGAAGCTGTTCTCAATCATGTGATTTGCAATGAATATTTAACTGTACCAATTAGACATATACAGAATCTAAAATTGCTCCCGTCGCCGCCGTTGAGGGTTACATCAATGTACCTGCAGTACTTAGACATAAACTCAAGGAAGCATAGTTTAATATACTCATGATGAATACATACATGCAGTCACTCACTTCATTGAAACTTACCTGTTATAATGGCGACCAGACCAGAAAGGCAACTATTGAAGGACCATGAGCCCAATACATCAGATCTTGCCAGTAATTCCGGACCCCCAGAGCTGCCGATCATGTAGCCCAAAGCACCAAAGAAGGCTGAAGAGACTTGAAACCGGCCAAATGCGATAAACAAGATGTTAAATCTAGGTGCCTATTCGTCTTTTATTTGTTGTTAGTTTTGTACTCGTAGTTATCCTACACTAATCTGGTTACTCTAGACTTCCATCTATCTATCAGTTATGCTGGTTGCCAGGTCAGTATCCATCTCCAATGATTCTGTCTATTTGATCTTCTGCCAGATATTCAGCAGTCATTGGATCTGGTAGATTTATGTGTTGGATTTTGACACTGAATACAAGCAAAAGAATATACAATGCTGCTTCCTTTAATCTGTGCTCATCAAATACTTCCAGTTGTATGGCAGAATCTTATGTGAGGGTGCAACTACATATGATTCTTGCAGACTTGTTGCTCTGTTTTATCTACTTTCGTGTTGGATAGATGTTCAATATTTCCTGACAAAATCACTGACCACAATATGTTGATTCAATGTAGTCTAGGACTGACAAGTATCTGCTAGTTATTGACGTAAGCAGTTCTTCGTTTCAAATTAATGTTTGGTAAATTTATGGTTTTAGCTCATTTCATTCTGGTTTGCTTGTGATCTGTCAAAGCATGAATGGGTGGCCCTAGTTATCTGTCAGCATGTTGAAAGTATAATTTCTTGCACGAATAGTGGTATTTTGCCTCCCTAGTGATGAGGTCAATACCATACGGGGTATAGTTTGGTGAAATTTCACGTGCTAGATGATGGAGTATGTTCAATTCTGGATCATGGGGTATTATCATATTTTCTGGAATCGTTTGTCAACCATCAGTGAAGCTTTTATAGCATTATGGGAATGATGACCATCTCTGTCACCTTAATAGTCAGGAATATTAATTGAGATGTATTTAGAATTTTGTAATAATTTGTATTTTGCACTATGAGCATGCTTAACTTTGGCATATATATATATATATATATATATATATATATATATATATATATATATATATATATATATATATATATATATATATATATATATATATATATATATATATATATATATATATATACATCGAATGGTTTCACCTTATCTATGCACTTTCCATTGGTATGAAAATACAAGAGATCTTGCTTGCCATTTTCTACACAACACTATTAACCGGAAAACACATAAAGCTAGTAATATTGATATAATATACACAAGGGATACATTTACAAATATTCCTAAATTAAAATCATGTTATGAGCAAGAGAAGACAAAGTGTACAAGAAATTTGGGAGGCTATCCAAATACTGGTGTATTTCAAAATGTGATTATATGCCCATTCATTATTGCGTTACATATCTTGACCAAATTATGATAGATTTTGAATTGTATTAAACATATTTTGGTCAAGAAAGATGTGCCACAATAAAACCCACAACGTATTTCTTTAGTGAAAAATTAAAAAAAAAAAAATAAAGAAAAAATTACAGATTGTCACTTGTTTGTTATATTTTTTGGCGACATCTCGGGTTATCTAAAAGAAACACAAGCAAAAGTATCCAACTTTATTCATCTCAAAAGAATCATAGGTAGGAATTCGGCCCATAAGATAATTATTTCAAAATATTATATACATTTATATTCAGAAAATGAACCTTTACATTCATATGGATCAAAGTGTATGACAGCAAATTGTGTGGCGCTCATTTTAACGGTTACCGATAACGTTAATTTCGGAAGAAATGGCTATCGCTGTGCTCATAAGAAACTTTTTTTTTTTAATTCATGAGAAAATTCTACTAAAGAAACAATGATCAGATTTTTACACTCAAAAACAAATAAAACCCTTCGAGCTCTCGGGATATATGTATATGTGGTCAACCTTTAGGGCATTGCTCTGTTAGCTAAGGCATTCACTGACCTTTGTCTCTGCTATTCATGCACCTGCCTTAAACCTTCAAAACTAAACATCATCCTCCAAACTCGAGAATAAGCATCAATTATGAGTATATAATAACCTTATCTGATTATATACGTCAAATGTTCTTCGGGTAACGTTTCATTTCCTCACAAACATGCAAGGCTAGATTACAGCTGACACATCTTCATAACAAATGTACCTCATTATATTGTGTCATATCAGAAACGTAAAATCAATGTTGATGTACTGTATATCGTCTAGAGTCTACACGATATTCTCTATATTATAATACTTCAAAAGTTCAAACATGCAGATAATGTATTTATGTTGAAAAAGCCTCTTTATTAATTTATTGATGAATTATCTTTTTTAGTTTTATCATTATTGTTAAAATATTCCATTCTATTTGACCATTTCTTCTCATACATGCTATTTTATGTATTTTCTTATTTTCTTTCCTCACTTACCTATTTTTTTTCTGTTGCGGCCCTTGGGTTATAAAATCTTACTTTTGTATCTGGGGTAATAACTTAGCGATTAAAAATAAGTATAATAATAATAATAATAAACTATATTCTCTCTCTCTCTCTCTCTCTCTCTCTCTCTCTCTCTCTCTCTCTCTCTCTCTCTCTCTCTCTCTCTCTCTCTCTCTCTCTCTCTCTCTCTGTATATATATATATATATATATATATATATATATATATATATATATATATATATATATATATATATATATATATATATATATATATATATATATATATATATATATATATATATATATAGATAGATAGATAGATGTCCACACACGCAAACACAGACACACACACACACATGTATATATATATATATATATATATATATATATATATATATATATATATATATATATATATATATATATATATATATATATATATATATATATATATATATATATATATATATATATACATATACAGTGATCCCTTGCTACTTCGCGGTTCGACCATCGCGAATTCACCACTTCGCAGATTTTTTTTATATCGCATGTATATACATATATCGCGGATTTTCCGGAAATTTCGAAAATACCGCGATGTGACCGATAGTGCGAGATTGGAGAAGGTAAGGAAAATTGAATCATGATTGATTTTCAATATAAATGAAACTTTGAGGAGCAACAAAGATATCATTTTTTAGAGAGGTAGAGAGAGGTAAGGAATGGGAGGTAGTGAAAAGTAGCCCACAGAGAGAGAGAGAGAGAGAGAGAGAGGGAGAGAGAGAGAAGTAGAGAGAGAGAGAGAGAGAGAGAGAGGGGGGGAGGGTTAAATGTAATAAACAAAAAAATTTGATAGGTTATAACACATTGGTGCTTATGTAATATCAACTGTATACTGTAGACGGTTTGAATAAGTTAAGAAATGGTATAAACGATACTTTGTTAGTGTATTCGTACACTCTCAAGAGCGGCAGCTAGACGTCAGCTGATCTAATCACAGCCAAAAGTAAAACAAAAAGAAGTCAATAAAACACACCCGAAATTTAAAAGCAAAAGTACACGCTTTCTTAATGTGCAATTAACTATTTAAAGAGTAGCAATTTTCTAGAATAAAATAATGTTTCCCAAAAAATAGTGGTTCGCAGATGAAATAAGATGCCGTATTTTTAGGTATGATTGAAATGGATGTAGACTCGGCATAATTTTTTCGTTTCGTATTTAATTGACACTAAGAAAACTAATTTTAGTTTCTTCATCTAAATGTAAGGATTGTATAACACGGAGAGAGAGAGAGAGAGAGAGAGAGAGAGAGAGAGAGAGAGAGAGAGAGAGAGAGAGAGAGAGAGAGAGAGAGAGAATGAATCAGCAGTTGTAATCGAATGCCGTGTTTTTGTTTCGTGAGAATTTCATCGCCACGACTATAACAACAACATACTGTACTGAACTTTACAGTATTGTACCGACTGTAATTTAATAAAGTAAAATATTTGTAATAACCTATTTTATATGAAATGGGGCTATTTTTTTTCTTAAAATTTACATTTACGTATGTAAAACAACTCTCTCTCTCTCTCTCTCTCTCTCTCTCCTCTCTCTCTCTCTCTCTCTCTCTCTCTCGTAAATTGTTTTCCTGCTTTGCTACGTATGTACTGTATGATTTTATATAGATACGGTAAATAATATTTGTAATAACATATTTTCTAAAAGCTTTTACTGTAATATCATTATTTATCACTTTCATCATATGCGTTAAATGCCTTCGTTTGTTTACTGAGCGTGGTTGTTTACTGAGCGTACTTTATGACGCCGTCGTTTCAGGCGGCGTCATAAAGAAAAACATTTCATTTGGAAGTCCTAAGAAAATTAAGTAAAACATTGGTAATAACAAAATCAACATTCTGTACTGAATAATCAATATAATCGATGCAAAAACTAACCTATACACAGATGTGTAAATGCGTTTGTTTCTTCATTATGATCAGAGATAAACGTAAACAAAACATTGGTTGCCATTTTTTATTGTGCTTTTTGGCGTGTTTAGGACACGCATGATATAAAATCGCCTTTAATATTTGTGCCTGTTTTAGTTTAGGGTACTGTAGTACATGCATTAAGTGTTCTGTACATTAAAGGGTAGTTTGTTAACAGTACTACGTACAAGGGAAGGTTTTAAAAGTCTGAATATACATGTTAAATAAATACGTAAATATGGTGTCACTACTTCGCGAATTTTCACCTATTGCGGTCGGATCTGGAACCTATCTACCGCGATAAACGAGAGCTCAATGTATAGCAAATTTTAAGCGCAGCGAAAAATCTATTTTTGGGTGAGGTAGGCATGTTGGCCTGATGGAAGTTCCTCAAGGGTAGATTCCTAGGGTATATTTGACTATAGTGATATTCCCAGAGAATTTTACCTTAAGGTATCCAGAATTCTAACTCCTGGAGCGAATATCCCTAAATAAATCTAACAGGGATATTGCATAATATCAGAGGACGTATTCTTGACACGTCTCATAGCTATCATCACCCCGAACAGTATTAACGCTTCGAAGGGTTACAGTGAGAAGTATCTGAAACGAGAATGAAAAGAGAGCCGTTCATAAGGAATCTCTCCTATTCCATTTCCAGTGTGTATCTGTTGAAGGCGGCAGCGCCATCTTTATTCCTTGTAGCAATTTACGAGGTGCTACAGATACTGTATTAGAGGGAGGGGTCGATAAGCTCTTTTACGATAAAAGGAAGGTCCAATCAGGACGACATGACTACCTCACCCCAAAATAGATTTTTCGCTTCGCTCAAACTCCGTTTTTTGGGCTCAGGCCATGTCGTCCTGATGGAAGTTTTCCAGAGCATTACTGTATTTGTGGATTCTCAACCGGTGCCATACCCTCAAGAAAGTATTTTCCTGGTCCGTCTAGACCTAGAGACTTATGATGTTACCGTCATACATCATTTCATCTAAGCATGAACTATGTTGGTGCTTCTTGCCCCCTACAGGGAAGAGTCGTACTAGACTCTGGAAAAAGTCTCGAAGAGTACATAATAACTATGGATGACAAAATGACAAGCTTGTATAGTGGTCTTGCCCTATATATTATAAAGTAAAGTTTGTATAAGAGTCACCAATGTCAGTATGAATTCCTGACATATCACCCAATGTATCTACTGTTATTAACTATTTGATAACAGTTATATCCGCATAGGAACAAATTTTGCATCTCTACCACCACCCCCTTAGGGTACAACGTCAACCCTTCTTAAGGAAGGGTTAAAGCGAGTGGATTTTTGCTTGAAGAAAGGAAGAATCTTAAAAGACATTCCATGATAAAATTATCCATATTTTAATCTTTAATGCTCAGTACATTTCTAATAAAATGAGTGTGGGCTAATAAACTATGAACTCGTTTATTAAAAATTTAATAAACATACATATCAGATCAACATTTATAAAATTTATAAATTGTGGACGATATCCATTAAAGCATAAAGAAAACAATCAACAGAGAGTATTGTTTCGTCTAACAGGAAACAGATTTGCCACTTCAATCGAATTATTAATAATAAATATACAGTCTGTATACTGTTTATTTACACTCGTGTAAGAAATACTAGGCAAAAGTGTCTGTATTATGCTATAGTTCACCAAAGTCAATGGAACAGTTCGTAAGGACACGTTAGTGGCCTATCGCTCAGTGTGTAGTAACAAACTGTGACTAGACACCCACCCTCTTAATTAATCATCCCAAATTAATTACACTGTTCCTCGCAGCTTTAAACAGAAGGTTTTAGAATTCTACCTGCTGCTACCACAGACCTCTTGAGTTGCTCCACTTGCTTCGCATAGTGCATAAAGAACACCTTGGATGACTACCCGATAGTGTACGAACAAAGATGTTCAAAGTCCATATAATTAAAGAAATTACATGGAAGAGGCAACTTTCCTCAGATCATGACTTACGGGTGTACTGTCTGGATCCGCTCTGCGAATAACACAGGTGAGTTTCGCCCTTAGTTGTTTCAGAGATAACTTTGAACCCGAGGTTTCTCCTCTGAACAGCTGTCCTCCCTTAAAGTCTGAAGTTCTATGAAGATAGACCTTTAGGTACTCCACTGGACATAGGGATGCATCTTCTTTCTAAGGGCAGAATCTCTAGGGACCCCACCTGTTGATAGGTAGCTCGTTCTTGGTAAGAAACGTTGGTTCTGGAAATAGATTCAATTCTCCCTCCAAGAACTGGACGTGGCCTTCCTCTCTAGAGAGAGCCACTATTTCTCCAACTCTGGCCCCCAAAGGGAGTACAAACAGAAATATGACTTTTAATTCAAATCCTTCTAAGGGCATTCTCCATTGTTCATTATTTACGCACAATGAAGAATCTTATCTAATGACCAAGAAATGGGTCTTGGAGGTGCTGAAGGACTAAGCCTAGCAAGGGCCTTCGTAATTCATTAAGAACGTCGTTAGAAAGGTCGACCTGAAAAGCATATAGTATCTGTCTTGTCAAGGCAGACTTGCACAATAATACTTTGTTGGCTGCTAAACCTTGCTCATGAAGGTGAATGAAGAAATGATAAATAGAAATCTTTCGAGATTTATTTTGGTATCTTCGCCTTGACAAAGGATACCCGCTTCTTCCCTGAAGCCTCATAATGTCTTTTGGTTTCTCTAAACTGGTTTTTGATACCCCCGAATCTTTTTCTCATTGCTAAGGAGAGAAAATCATGAGATGTAGGTTCCGGGTTATCTGTGATGAAGCGAAGACAGTCGACTTCTATACTCGCTGAGACGAGGGATGGATCCGGTAGCGGTACGAACTTTGATCATAGTTCCAATGCCAGAGAGAACCACACGCTGTTTGGCCACTTGTGGGCCAACATCGCCGCTTTCCCTTTGAAGGATCTCAGCTTATCGAGGACCTTCAAAAGGAGGTTGTGCAGAGGGAACAGATAGATACTGGACCATCTGTTCCAGTCTAGGGACATAGCGGATCCTCGTATGGGGACACATAATGATCTATTTTCTTGTTGTCTTTCGTCGCAAAGAGGTCTATCTGCAGCTCCAGGACTTGAC
The DNA here is from genome assembly GCF_036898095.1 of Palaemon carinicauda. Taxonomy (NCBI): domain Eukaryota; kingdom Metazoa; phylum Arthropoda; class Malacostraca; order Decapoda; family Palaemonidae; genus Palaemon; species Palaemon carinicauda. Next base: position 103,983,654 of record NC_090734.1, read on the forward strand.
CCGAGATAAAGGAGAACGATCCTGTGTCTAGGGACCATTCTGACTTTATTGGTGTAACCTTGGTTAGACCGTCTGCTGTCACATTGTGGAACCGTTGAATGTGAACTGCTGACAGGTGCCATTTTTTCCTTTCTGCTAAACGAAATATGGCCAACATCACTTGGTTGATTTGGGGTGACCTCGACCCTTGTCGATTCAAGCATCTCACTATCACCTCACTGTCTAGAACCAATCTTATGTGGGTCAAGTGGCGAGGAGATACTTTCTTTAGTGTCAGAAGTACTGCCATGGCTTCTAGAAAGTTGATGTGAAATGACTTGAAAAGATTGGACCAAGCTCCTTCGACTCTCCTCTGATGAGAGTGACCTCCCAAGCCTTCCTTTGAAGCGTCTGTGTGGATAGTCACTGACGGGGGAGGAGGTTGAAAAAGTATTGATTTCTTCAATTGCTTGGCATTGGACCATGGCTTGAGAAGCGTTCGCAGTCGAGTTTGTAGTGGCCTCATCAGATCTCTTCGCGCGTTTGATGCGTATTTTCTCCAGACTCCTATTGCATCCTTTAGCTGTGCTCTTAGCACTGGATCTGTTATCGAAGCAAACTGTAGAAAACCCACCACTCTCTCCTATTTGCGTCTTGATATCCGTTTGGATTTCAATAGTCTCTTGACAGATCCTGCTATTTCTTTCCTCTTCTTCCCAGGAATGGAAAGTCGATGTGACTCCTAATTTAATTTCATTGGATTCCTAACCACTGAAACTTTTGAGCTGGAGATAGTCGAGACTTTTTTGATGTTGATATTGAATCCCAGATGTTCCAGGAATTGGGTCACTGCCTTAGAGGCTTGCATGCATTCTGTCCTGGATGCTGCCCACACCAGCCAGTCGTCCAAGTAGGCCACTACTTGGATCCCCTTTAGGCGTAAATGATGGACGGCTGTGTTTGCAAGCTTCATGAAAATCCTTGGGGCTAATTTTACCCCGAAAGGCATGGTTCTGAAGGCGTAAAGTTTTCTATGTAACTTGAAGCTAGGTAGGAGGAGAGGTGACGATTAATTGGAACGTGCCAATAAGCATCAGACAAGTCTATAGAGACGGTATATGCCCTTTTGGGCAGTAGGGTCCTTATGTGTTGAGGTGTGAGCATTCTGAACTTGTAGTTCACTATGAACTTTTTGAGTGGTGACAAATCTAGAATGACTCTGAGTTTTTCTGAGTCCTTCTTTGGAACACAAAACAGCCTTCCTTGGAACTGGATGGACTTAACTTTTCAGATTACTTTTTTGTCTAAAAGTTCTCGGACATATTCTTCCAGAACGGGGATAGAGTGTTGGAAGAATTGAGGAAATTGAGGTGGAAGAATGCTCCAGCTCAAACATAGTCCATTCTTTATTAGGCTGTAGGCTCAGGGATCGAAGGTCCAAGGATCCCTAAATAGATGTAGTCTCCCTCCTACTGGAAGCATCTCACTTTTGTTGTTGTGGACCTGAGGCCTTGCCTCCTTGACCGCATCCTCCCCTGAATCCCCTTCCCCTTGAAGGGCTTCTAGTAGAACCTATGGCTGTTCCTGTAGCTTTTGAACGAAAGGAAGAAGTCTGCCTTTCAAAGGCTGGGTTAAAAACTGGCGACTGTGTCTCCACTCATTGAGGTACCAGCTGGTCCGTGGTTGGAGGTTGTGCCACTACCTGAGGCACTGCGGTCGCAGGAAGTTGTTGTTGTTCCTGTCGGTAGTGTTTAGCCAGCTGAGAGGATAGCCTAGGCCTTTTTGTCTTAAGATCTAAGCCCCACTTTTTGAGAAGGTTCCTATTCTCCGTGGCAGCCTTGTCTATTACCTCTTTAACCATTTCGTTGGGATAGAGGTCTTTACCCTAGATACAAGAGGAGATCAGCTTCCTCGGTTCGTGCCTCACTGCAGCCGAGGCAAACACGAACTCGCTACAGGCTCTCCTAGCTTTAATAAAGCTATAGAGATCCTTCGTAACTGTGGCCAGATGGGTTTTGGCCACTACCATGAATATGTCCTGGTTCTTGGGGTCACTTGCCATCGTTTCTAATGTCGTTTGCAATTACATCGACGCAGCAAGTCTTTCTTTCGTCTCTTGCTCTCTGCGCAACAAAAACTCCGACAGCTTTGGAAGTTCCTCACCAAACTGACGTTCAGCAATATCAGCTTTCAGCTTCCCGACTGAGAGAGGTAAGGTGGACGTCCTTCCAGTCTTTTTAATCCAAGGGCAAGGTCAGAGATAAAGGCTTGCACTCCTCTAAGGAGGGGCATGGTTTCCCTGCCTCCACTGCCTTTAAGGCTGCCTTATATCCCTTTTCCATGAAGGGAAAGGCTCTGGTTGGAGAGGCCACAAAGGAGGGAAGCTTCTTACTCAAGGCTGGCAACTTTGAGTTTGTGAAGCGCCTCTCTTTCATCGAGCTTGCTAGTAACACCTGTGCTTTATTATGGTCAAGAAATATGACCTCCTTCGGCTCCGTCTCCTCCTTTGAAGCTGGCTTCTTCTTAAGACGGACATAGCAGTCAGGGTAAGAGTCTTTGTTGGGCCAAAATTCCACATCTTCTAGGGGAATTGCTCCCAACTTCCCCGAAATAACAATCTTCCTGGTTGTCATTGGCATGTGTTCGGCATACCTCCAAGGATTGGTATCTGAGCATAAAGGAAGATCCTTCACGTTGAGTCGCTTCTGGGGCCCACATGATGGTGCAAGTCTATGTATCTCCAGTTTCATTGCAGCTTCCTTTTCATCATTCTTCTTTTGTATTTGTTGAATCATATCAACAATAGAAGAAAGAGTCCTTCCCAGGTCATCTGGGATAGCAGACGATGTAGAGGGAAAAGGTTCTGGGGCCGGAACCAATGCATGCGACACCTCGTCGATTTATTTCTCTTCTATTTCAGGAGCCTGGGACAGCTCCTCCTCCTGACCTCCTCCCAGAAGGTCCTTCTCTGTATAATCCGACACATCCGACATCCTATCGTCCAATTGGATTTCTTGAAGGGCGGCCGAGACTTCAGAATCTATCAGATTCTGGGCAGTTGGTATCTCTATCTGAGGCTGGGGGATGACTGCATCAGCTGATGCCTTAGGGAAAAGGTAAGCCCT
>NC_090734.1:103991757-104006757 GCF_036898095.1 Palaemon carinicauda
CCAATGCAACATAGCTTGCATAAAGGAACAATTTTATTAGAATTATCCCAGATAAGGTACATAGAATAAATGCTCAATTATACCAATAAATTGACACAGGCGAAAGAGACGCAAGGTTCTCAAGAACAAGTTTATTGACAGACAATAAATAGACAGGTTAACAACAATTATATATATATATATATATATATATATATATATATATATATATATATATATATATATATATATATATATATATATATATATATATATATATATATATATATATATATATATATATATATATATATATATATATAGAGAATAACCCAAAACTTTAAGCATAAGTATGATAGTAAACAGAACTTTTTTATCTGAAAGAAAAAAAAATCAAATGCCATTTTTTAAGATACCGAGGTATCAAGTCATAAAAGTCTGTATTACAAATCAATCACATTAGCCTTAGAAACGCTCGGCACACATGTCTGCACTTATGCTAGATTCACCTTTGGAAATGGAACAGTCTATATGGGCACTCGGTGCCCTCATTTAGTTTGTAGTACAGTATGTACCTACACACTCACCCTGGACTTAATCGTCCCAATTAAGACCACTGTTCCTCGCAGAGTTAAACAGTAGAGTTAACAACACGACCCACTGCTACCACAGATCTCTTTAGTTCCTCTACTTGCTTCGCATAGTGGCGAAAGAACACTCTGGAAGACTTCCAGCCAGTGTATGAACGGATATGTTCAAAGTCCATACAATTAAAGACATTTAAGGATGAGGCAACTTTCCTCGGATCGTGACCTGCGGTTGTACGGTCAGGATCCGCTCTGCGAATAAAATATGTGATTTTCGCTCTGAGTTGATTCAGAGATAAATTTGAGCCTGATGTTTCTCCCCTGAATAGTTGACCACCCTTGAAGTCTGAAGTTCTACGAAGATAGACCTTTAGGCATTCTACTGGACATAGAGATGCATCTTCTTTCAGAGGGCAGATTCTCCAGGGACCCCACCTGTTGGTGGGTAACTCATTCTTGGCGAGAAACGTAGGACCCGGAAACAGGTTCAGTTCCCCCCCATCCAGGAACTGAACACGACCTGCCTCTCTCGAGAGGGCTACGATCTCACTAACCCTGGCCCCGGACGCGAGTGCAAATAGGAAAATAACTTTTTGTGTCAAATCCTTTAACGCACATTCTTCATTGCTCAACAGAGAAGCGAAATGAAGAACTTTGTCTAAAGACCATGAAATGGGCTTTGGAGGTGCTGAAGGTCTGAGCCTAGCGCAGGCTTTCGGAACTTTATTAAAGATCTCGTTACCTAGGTCGACCTGGAAGTCATATAGAATGGGTCTCATCAAAGCAGACTTACACACTGAAATCGTGTTAGCTGCCAACCCTTGACCATGGAGGTGGATGAAGAAAGATAAGCAGAAGTCTGTCGAGATCTCCTGCGGACTCTTCGCCTTGACAAAGGCCACCCATTTTCTCCAAGATGACTCATAATGCCTTCTAGGAGATTTGCACTTATATTCCTCTAGGAAGTCTATGCTGGCTTTCGAAATCCCGAAACGCTTTCTCACCGCAAGGGAGAGAAAATCATGAGCTTCAGGGTCCGGGTTTTCTGTAATGAAGCGCAGACAGTCGACTTTTGGACTCGCTGGGTCAGAACTGGATGTGGTATCGGCACAAACTTCAGCTGTAGTTCCAATGCCAAGGGGAACCACACGCTGTTCGGCCACTTGTGGGCCACTATTGCCGCTACCCCCTTGAAGGATCTCAGTTTGTTGAGGACCCTCAACAAAACGTTGTGAGGGGGGATCAGATAAATCCTGGACCATCTATTCCAGTCGAGGGACATCGCGTCCACTGCTTCCGCTAAGGGGTCCTCGTACGGGGACACGTACAGGGGCAACTTCTTGTTGTCTTTCGTCGCAAAGAGGGGTATCTGCAGTTCTGGGACTTGATTCAGAATGAAGGAGAATGATCCTGCGTCTAAGGACCATTCCGACTCTATCGGTGTGAACCTGGATAGAGCGTCCGCTATCACGTTGCGGACTCCTTGAAGATGAACTGCCGACAGGTACTACTTCGTCTTTTCCGCCAATCGGAAAATGGCCAACATCACCTGGTTGAAAGGTGGTGACCTCGACCCTTGTCGATTCAAGCACCTCACAACTACCTCGCTGTCCATCACCAATCTTATGTGGATCGAGTGACGCGGGGAGACTTTCTTTAAGGTAAGGAGCACTGCCATAGCTTCTAGAAAGTTTATGTGAAAGGTCCTGAATAGCTTGGAACAAGTCCCTTGGTCTCTTTTCCGATGAGAGTGACCTCCCCAACCCTCCATTGAGGTGTCTGAGTGAATCGTCATCGACGGGGGAGGTGGCTGAAGAAGAACCGACTTCTTTAGATGTCTGGCTTGGGACCAAGGCCTGAGAAGAGTACGTAGCCGAGGCGACACTGGTCTTCTCAGATCTCTTCGCGCGTTTGATGCATACCTTCTTCAAACTCCGGTTGCATCCTTTAGCTGTGCTCTTAGCACTGGGTCTGTCACCGAAGTAAACTGGAGAGAGCCTAGTACCCTCTCCTGTTCACGTCTTGATATCCTTTCGGAATCTAGAAGTCTCTTGACAGAACCCGCTATCTCCTTCCTTTTCTTCGCCAGGATGGAGAAACGGTGTGACAAAAGGTCCCAGTGGATTCCCAGCCACTGGAACTTTTGAGATGGAGAAAGTCGAGACTTTTTTCTGTTGATCTTGAAGCCTAGGTACTCTAGGAACTGGATCACTTGACTGGAAGCTTGCAAGCATTCTGTCTTGGATGCTGCCCACACCAGCCAGTCGTCCAGGTAGGCTACTACCTGAATTCCTTTTAGGCGTAATTGTTTGAGAGCTGCGCTCGCAAGCTTCGTGAAAATCCTTGGGGCTATGTTTAGCCCGAATGGCATGGCTCTGAAGGCGTATAGTCTCCGTTGTAGCCTGAACCCTAGGTATAGGGAGAGTCGACGGTTGATTGGAATGTGACAATAGGCGTCTGACAAGTCTATAGAGACTGAGTATGCCCTCTTGGGCAGTAAGGTCCTTATGTGTTGCAATGTTAGCATTTTGAATTTGCAATTCACTATGAACTTGGTGAGTGGCGACAAGTCCAGAATTACTCTGAGCTTTTCCGAGTCTTTTTTGGGAACACAAAACAGCCTCCCTTGGAATTTGATGGACTTCACCTTTCGGATCACATTTTTCTCCAACAGTTCTTGAACGTACTCCTCCAGAATGGGGGTGGAGTGTTGGAAAAACCGAAGGCACGGGGGTGGAGTGCTGTACCAGCTCCAGCCCAGTCCATTCTTGAGTAGCTTGTTGGCCCAGGGATCGAAGGTCCATCGATCCCAAAATTTCAGCAGTCTCCCTCCTACCGGTATCATTTAACTTGGACTGCCGTCCTGAGGTCTTGCCTCCCTGACCACGAACACCCATGAATCCGCTTCCCCTTGAGGAGCGCCTAGACGAGCCTCTGGCTGCTCCTCTAGGCTTTGCTCGAAAGGAAGAAGACTGTCCTTTAAACGTTGGGGTGAATGCCGTGAACTGAGTCGACACAGCCTGGGGTACCCACTGAAAAGTGGTCGGGGTTTGTGCCACCATCTGGGGCACTGGAGGCAATGGCAATTGCAGTTGCTGTTGCTGTCTAGAGGGCTTGGCTGGCCGAGACGGTAGCCTAGTCCTCATAGTCTTCCTCTTTGGTTGAGGACCCTCATCCGGGGAAGACTTTCTTTTGATAGCCAGGCCCCACTTCTGGAGAAGGTTTCTATTCTCCACGGCGGCCTTATCAACAAATTCTTTGACCACATCGGTAGGGAAAAGGTCTTTTCCCCAAATGCTGGAGGAGATTAATTTCCTTGACTCGTGCCTCACCGTAGCCCCGGTGAACACGAACTCCCTACAAACTCTCCTCGCCTTGACGGAGCCATAAAGGTCCTTCGTCACCGTGGCCAGGTGAGTCTTAGCCACCACCATGAACATTTCATGGACCTTGGGGTCACTTGCCATCGTCTCAAGAGTAGTCTGAAGAGACATTGAGGCAGCCAGTCTTTCTTTTGTCTCGAACTCTCTTCGCAAAAGAAAGTCAGACAGCTTGGGGAGGTCCTCGCCGAATTGCCGTCCGGCAATATCAGCCTCCAACATTCCCACTGAGAACGTCAGATGGACGTCCTTCCAGTCATTGTGGTCCATAGGCAGGGCAAGCGACAAGGGTTAACACTCCTCCAGGGAGGGGCAAGGCTTGCCGGCATCGACTGCTTTTAGGACAGCCGCAAACCCTTTCTGTAAAAAGGGGAAGGCTCTAGCAGGAGAGGACACAAAGGAAGGGAGCTTCTTGCTCAATGCAGCTACCTTCGAGTTAGATAGGCCCCTCTCCTTCATCGAGGATGAAAGTAGAGCTTGAGCCTTAGCATGGTCCATCACTATGACCTCCTTCGGCTCTGTCTCCTCCTTTGAAGCTTGTTCCTTTCTCAGCCGGACATAACAGTCCGGATATGATGCCTTGCTGGGCCAGAATTCCCCCTCCTCTAGGGGAACTTAGCCCAGCTTATCCGAGATGACGATCTTTCCAGTCGTCATCGGCATGTGCTCAGCATACCTCCATGGGTTAGCATCTGAGCAAAAGGGAAGGTCTTTTACATTGAGCCTTTTCCGGGGCCCATGCGATTCGGCAAGGCACTGCATCCGCATTTCCATAGCAGCCGCCTTCTCCTGATTCTCCTTCTGCATTTGTTGGATCATTCCAACAATTGAAGAGAGGGCCTGTCCCAGCTCTACTGGGAGACCGGCCGATGTTGAGGGAATAGGCTCCGGAATCTGAACCGGAGTAGACGACACCTCGTCGACCACTTCCTCTACAACGTCCGGGGCTTGAACTTCATCCTGGCCTTCTGCCAGGAGGTCTTCTTCCAAACGCACGTCCACGTCAGACATCCTGTCATCTAACTGGATGTCTTGCATCGCGACAGCGACTTCAGCATCCACCTGGATCTGACTTTGGGGGATCTCCTCTTGAGCCTGGGGAATCACTGCATCAGCTGATGCCTTAGGGAAAAGATACGCCCTCATCTTCTCACTTCGATGATAAGGGCCAGAGGTGTTCTTTTGGAAACCCCTTACCCAGGTACAAAGCTTCTCCCTTGCTATATCCCTTGATTCCGCCGTCCTAGGGGAATCAAAGGCCTCAGTAATCAGGTTAGTGCACACAGTACATACCAGAGGGTCCCAATACTGGAGATCATCCTTGGAGACAGCGCATGCTGCGTGTCTCCTACAAAACTCATGTCTGCAGAGGTTCTTGCTGCGGACGTTGCAGAAAACATTTCCGCACTTCAGAGGGTCCTGTAAAGAGAAGAAATTTCCATGAGTATCAAGTGAACTATGTATCACTGGATATGCATAGTATAGCATAACAATTCATAAAGGAAAGACACACACTTGTGTTTCCCTAGTAACCCTTTGTTGCAGCCTTCCAGATAATAAAATCAAATAGTTAAGCTCTTCTAGAGTAACCAATGCAAAGTGTCCAGAGGAAACAGGTGAAGCTCACACCTAAGCAATGATTTTAAAATCCTGGATAATAGACAGGAAAGAACTCACTTTCCTATCTGTAGGGCAACAGCAAAGGACTGTGCAAGAAAACACAAAAGTGTTAGAACACACAGTGCTGTACCAAAACCCATACTATAGTTTTCTTCTTACTGTATATGTTATACTGAAGAATACTAGTACAGTATAGGAGGACACGTGCCGGCCGGCACACACCATAACTAGCTTTAAAGTATACTACTTAACAGCTATAAGGCGGCAGAACTCTGATTCAAATGCATGTGCCGGCCGGCAGCAATTGCCGGCCGGCAACAGCCGATGTCGGCCGGCAATGGCTGCCGGCCGGCAACTACACAAGGTAGTACCCAGCTGCCGGCCACAGTCTTGGTGATCGGCAAACAATGGCTGACATTAGCCGGCCGGCAAAGGTACAGGACCGATGCCAGCCGGCAGCAAAAGAACCAGAGGACTATAACCGCCCGGCTGCCGGCCTCATAGGCCGGCAGCCGGGTCGGGTACAGCACTAGAAGAAAAACAAGATGGATGCCGGGATAAGAGTGTATACTACCTCCAAGCCCGGAAATCCGAAAGAGTGCATATAAGGAAGGGGAGAAACTAATTCAGGCTTCCTGATCAATGCCGTCTGGCTCTACAGGCAGGCATGGATGAGGGACCAAGGGAGGTCCGGGCATCACTCGAAATAAGGGACCTTTGCCGGCCAGCAGCTCTGCCGGCCGGCAAGGGGCTGAGTCAATTCCACATCCTAACCTATTCTAGGTCCAGATGTAGAACGACGTACAGTACTGTAATGGCTAGGCCATTACGGAGATAGAGGGGGAAGGGACAAAAGAGGGTCCTACCAACCTTGCTTTAGTGACGGATCACCCGCAGCCAAGGAACTCATCTTAGCCTAAGGGAGAAACAAAGGGGGGAGGCCAGCAATACCTGCCAGCGCCCAGAGCACCAAAGCAAGGAAGGTGTTGCTACTCCCAGGAAAAGAAACTTATCCTCACCCGGGAACAGCAACAAGGACTAGTCTGGTAGATCACAAAAGAAGGAATCATATCCACAGAAACCTTCGGTAGTGACCTGAGGAGGCTAAGCCATCTCTGTCTGTGTCAGGCCAGCGAGGGAGACTCTACCCCAAGCCAGACAAACACAGACTCAGACTAAAAAACTCTGTTGTTCTGGCCCTCTTTGAACCAGACTTACTGGAACAGGAAGGTACAGTAACACCCCAGTATAGTTTTATCGAAAATTAATTCAGATAAACCACTTAGGGATAAGCCCAAGGCTTAAACAGAGGGAAAGGAATTGCATACCTTTTCCGAAGAAAAGAAAGCAACCGGAGAGTATGAGAAAGTATACTAAGGCTCCATAAGCAACTTAGCCTAGGCACCAAGAGAATCGATTACCTAAATCACCGAAACTCACTCGTATACTATCTTGGAAATATTCCACATAATCTTAAATGTATAAAAAATAGCCTAAAGCTTCAATAATATTTTAATACACTCGGAAAAACCAAAATCATGCATGAAGTACTAGGACCAAACGAATAGGCTACATGGCCTAGCGTAGGCCAGAATGGCGAATACTTCGCCAAAATAGTACTAAGCACGAAAGTAAATCCTTTGTAATGCTAAATAGCTAGAATTTATTAAACCAAAACAACCGGGAATGTCGCTCTGACTAACTAAACTTATACCTAGCGAGCGACAGCGTCCATGACGCCTCCGGTAGGCTACGGCTCTTGTAACAAAGATTAATCCTATTGATAACTTAAAAATTTACCAATAGCCTACATTTATACATAAAAGACATGGTACTCAACTTATCAGAGGCTGACGAAGACGGAGAAGCCATGAAAAGCAGAATAAATACAAGATTTGCGAGAAACACAGGAAAAAACAGCGAGTTGTTAAGCTACGCAAAAAGGAATACAGATGGCGCCAGGATTGGCGCCAGGCCCGCTTACGAAACGGGAGATAGGGAGCCTTGGGAGCGGCTCCCCCTTTTTCTTTCCCGAATTCGTTTCTTGCCAATTGCCCCCTGCGAGACGAAATCTCTTTTCAGGGTGCAGATTGCCATGTGGCGTGTCAAGAATACGTCCTCTGATATGTCGCGATATCCCTTTCAGGAGGGATATTCGCTACAGGAGTTAGAATTCTAGTACCTTAAGGTAAATTCTCTGGAAATATCGCCGTAGTTGCAATATACCCTAGGAAACTACCCTATAGGAACTTCCATCAGGACGACATGACTTGAGCCCAAATATATATATATATATATATATATATATATATATATATATATATATATATATATATATATATATATATATATATATATATATATATATATATATATATATATATATATATATATATATATATATATATATGTGTGTGTGTGTTTGTGTGTGTGTGTGTGTGTTTGCAGTCGCAACAACGAGCGGTTATTGCTCTCACCACACAAATTAATAAATAATAAACATATATCTATAAGACGTAATGACATCATTACTTGTAATTTCATCAGTAGCATTCAAATTTATTTATTAAAAAAACATTTGATAAATTCAAAAAAGCCCACTACCATCCCCGGCCCCCCAAACAACACACACAAAAAAATATCTAAAAACACACCCAGTGAAATCCTTATGATAAATTACAAATCCTTTCCGTGATTTACGTTATCGTTTTTCATCTATTGAGGTCATTAACATTTTATTTGTCCAAAGAACTTTTTACCGATACTTCTCTTGTGATAACGACGAGTGCCTTCAGAATTCCTTGGCCAAAAGAATACCTTTATTGCATGGATCTTCAAGATATGAATAAGCACATATTATCCATTCTCGTCTAGACATATTAACAGTATTATTTGTCTGGTCAAGACACGAGTTCTTCACGTGATGTAGACTTGTTTCCCATGAAAGCTTCTTTAAGATGCAATTAATTTATTAGAATACTTATTTCCGCAGTAATACATCTTCTTTAATGATATAAATGGAGAGTTAAGATATTATTTTGGATTTATGCCATTGCATATGATATAGCTCTCATTAATCAAGGTAGGTTTCAATTTGAAAATACACACACACACACACACACACACACACATATATATATATATATATATATATATATATATATATATATATATATATATATATATATATATATATATATATATATATATATATATATATATATATATATATATATATATATATATATATATATTTACTTATATATATATATATATATATATATATATATATATATATATATATATATATATATATATATATATATATTTACTTATATATATATATATATATATATATATATATATATATATATATATATATATATATATATATATATATATATATATATATATATATATATATATATATATATAAGTGTATTTATATATATATATATATATATATATATATATATATATATATATATATATATATATATATATATATATATATATATATATATATATATATATATGTATATATATATATATATATATATATATATATATATATATATAACGGATTTTGAGCGAAGCGAAAAATCAATTTTTGGGTGAGATGGCCATGTCGTCCTGATGGAAGTTCCTATAGGGTAGCTTCCTAGGGTATATTACAACTACGGCGATATTCCCAGAGAATTTACCTTAAGGTACCAGAATTCTAACTCCTGGAGCGAATATCCCTCCTGAAAGGGATATCGCGACATATCAGAGGACGTATTCTTGACACGCCACATGGCAATCTGCATCCTGGACAGAGATTTCGTCTCGTAGGAGGCAATTGGCAAGAAACGAATTCGGGAAAGAAAAAGGGTGAGCCGCTCCCAAGGCTCCCTATCATCCGATTCGTATGCGTGCCTGGCGCCAATCCTGGCGCCATCTGTATTCCTTGTAGCGTACACGAGGTGTTACAGATACTGTATGTAGGGAGGGGTCCTACAGCCCTTTCTTAGAAAGGCAAGGGCGGGTCCATCAGGACGACATGGCCATCTCACCCAAAAATAGATTTTTCGCTTCGCTCAAAATCCGTTTTTTGGGCTCAAGCCATGTCGTCCTGATGGAAGTATACCAGAGCATTACTGTATCTGTGGATTCTCAGAACGTGCCGTACTTCCCGGAGGTAATTTTTCCCCGGTCGACTAGACCTAGAGACCTAAGATGTTACCGTTATACATCTTTTCAACTAACTATAAACTATGTTAGAGCTTCCTGCCCCCTACAGGGAAGAGTCCTACTAGACTCTGGAAAAGTTTCGAAGAGTACATATACCTATGTATGAATACCAGGCAAGCTAATATAGTGGTCTCGCCCTATATTAAGTAAAGCATAGTTTGTAAAGAACCACTGCGTCAATATATTGACCAGTAATCCGCACAATACTTGTATTGGACAAAGGTTTATATCCGCATAGGAAGAAACTAATAAAACCGCCCTCGTCCCTTTATGGAACGGAGTCCTCCCATTAGGGGACTACATAAACCAATGCAACATAGCTTGCATAAAAGAACAATTCTATTAGAATTATCCCAGATAAGGTACATAGAATAAATACTCAATTATACCAATAAATTGACACAGGTGAAAGAGACGCAAGGTTCTCAAGAACAAGTTTATTGACAGACAATAAATAGACAGGTTAACAACAATTATATATATATATATATATATATATATATATATATATATATATATATATATATATATATATATATATATATATATATATATATATATATATATATATATATATATATATATATATATATATATATATATATATATATATATATATATATATATATATATATATATATAAGAGGATAACCCAAAACTTTAAGCATAAGTATGATAGTAAACAGAACTTGTTTATCTGAAAGAAGAAACATTAAATACCACTTTTTTTAAGATACCGAGGTATCAAGTCATAAAAGTCTGTATTACAAATCACTCACATTAGCGATAGAAACGCTCGGCACACATGTCTGCACTTATGCTAGGTTCACCTTTGAAAAAGGAACAGTCTATGTGGGCACTCGGTGCCCTCATTTAGTTTGTAGTACAGTATGTACCTACACACTCACCCTGGACTTAATCGTCCCAATTAAGACCACTGTTCCTCGCAGAGTTAAACAGTAGGGTTAACTACACGACCCACTGCTACCACAGATCTCTTTAGTTCCTCTACTTGCTTCGTATAGTGGCGAAAGAACACTCTGGAAGACTTCCAGCCAGTGTATGAACGGAGATGTTCAAAGTCCATACAATTAAAGAAATTTAGGGATGAGGCAACTTTCCTCGGATCGTGACCTGCGGGTGTACTGTCAGGATCCGCTCTGCGAATTAAATATGTGATTTTCGCTCTGAGTTGATTCAGAGATAAATTTGAGCCTAATGTGCTTTGGAGGTGCTGAAGGTCTGAGCCTAGCGCAGGCTTTCGGAACTTTATTAAAGATCTCGTTACCTAGGTCGATCTGGAAGGCAAATAAAATGGGTCTCATCAAAGCAGATTTAAACACTGAAATCGTGTTAGCTGCCAACCCTTGACCATGGAGGTGGATGAAGAAAGATAAGCAGAAGTCTGTTGAGATATCCTGCGGATTCTTTGCCTTTACAAAGGCCACCCATTTTCTCCAAGATGACTCATATTGCCTTCTAGGAGATTTGCACTTATATTCCTCTAGGAAGTCTATGCTGGCTTTCGAAATCCCGAAACGGTTTCTCACCGCAAGGGAGAGAAAATCATGAGCTGCAGGGTCCGGGTTTTCTGTAATGAAGCGCAGACAGTCGACTTCTGGACTCGCTGGGTCAGAACTGGATGTGGTAGCGGCACAAACTTCAGCTGTAGTTCCAACGCCAAGGGGAACCACATGCTGTTCGGCCACATGTGGGCCACTATTGCCGCTACCCCCTTGAAGGATCTCAGTTTGTTGAAGACCCTCAACAGAAGGTTGTGAGGGGGGAATAGATAAATCCTGGACCATCTGTTCCAGTCGAGGGATATCGCGTTCACTGCTTCCGCTAAGGGGTCCTCGTACGGGGACACGAACAGGGGCAACTTCTTGTTGTCTTTCGTAGCAAAGAGGTCTATCTGCAGTTCTGTGACTTGATTCAGAATGGAGAATGATCCTGCGTCTAAGGACCATTCCGACTCTATCGGTGTGAACCTGGATAGAGCGTCTGCTGTCACGTTGCGGACTCCTTGAAGGTGAACTGCCGACAGGTACCACTTCTTCTTTTCTGCCAATCGGAAAATGGCCAACATCACCTGGTTGAGAGGTGGTGACCTCGACCCTTGTCGATTCAAGCATCTCACAACCACCTCGCTGTTCATCACCAATCTTATGTGGATTCAGTGACGCAGGGAGACTTTTTTTAAGGTAAGGAGCACTGCCATAGCTTCTAGAAAGTTTATGTGAAAGGTCCTGAATAGCTTGGACCAAGTCCCCTGGACTTTTTTCCGATGAAAGTGACCTCCCCATCCCTCCTTTGAGGCGTCTGAGTGAATCGTCATCGACGGGGGAGGTGGCTGAAGAAGAACCGACTTCTTTAGATGTCTGGCTTGGGACCAAGGCCTGAGAAGAGTACGTAGCCGAGGCGGCACTGGTCTTCTCAGATCTCTTCGCGCGTTTGATGCCTACATTCTTCAAACTCCGGTTGCATCCTTTAGCTGTGCTCTTAGCACTGGGTCTGTCACCGAAGCAAACTGGAGAGAGCCTAGCACCCTCTCCTGTTCGTGTTTTGATATCCTTTCGGAATCTAGAAGTCTCTTGACAGAGCCCGCTATCTCCTTCCCTAATCTTCGCCAGGATGGAGAAACGGTGTGACAAAAGGTCCCAGTGGATTCCCAGCCACTGGAACTTTTGGGATGGAGAAAGTCGAGACTTTTTTCTGTTGATCTTGAAGCCTAGGTACTCTAGGAACTGGATCACCTGACTGGAAGCTTGCAAGCATTCTGTCTCGGATGCTGCCCACACCAGCCAGTCGTCCAGGTAGGCTACTACCTGAATTCCCTTTAGGCGTAATTGTTTGAGAGCTGCGCTCGCAAGCTTCGTGAAAATCCTTGGGGCTATGTTTAGCCCGAATGGCATGGCTCTGAAGGCGTATAGTCTCCGTTGTAGCCAGAACCCTAGGTAGGGGGAGAGTTGACGGCTGATTGGAATGTGCCAATAGGCGTCTGACAAGTCTATAGAGACTGAGTATGCCCTCTTGGGCAGTAAGGTCCTTATGTCTTGCAATGTTAGCATTTTGAATTTGCAATTCACTAAGAACTTGTTGAGTGGCGACAAGTCCAGAATGACTCTGAGCTTTTCCGAGTCTTTCTTGGGAACACAAAACTGCCTCCCTTGGAATTTGATGGACTTCACCTTTCGGATCACCTTTTTCTCCAACAGTTCTTGAACGTACTCCTCCAGAACGGGGGTGGAGTGTTTGAAAAACCGAAGGCACGGGGGTGGAGTGCTGTACCAGCTCCAGCCCAGTCCATTCTTGAGTAGGCTTTGGGCCCAGGGATCGAAGGTCCAACGATCCCAAAATTTCATCAGTCTCCCTCCTACCGGTATCATTTCACTTGGACTGCCGTCCTGAGGTCTTGCCTCCCTGACCACGACCACCTCTGAATCCTCTTTCCCTTGAGGGGCGCCTAGACGAGCCTCTGGCTGCTCCTCTAGGCTTTGCTCGAAAGGAAGAAGACTGTCCGTCGAACGTTGGGGTGAATGCCGTGGACTGACCCGGCACAGCCTGGGGTACCCACTGAAAAGTGGTCGGGGTTTGTGCCACCATCTGGGGCACTGGAGGCAATGGCAATTGCAGTTGCTGTTGCTGTCTAGAGGGCTTGGCTGGCCGAGACGGTAGCCTAGTCCTCATAGTCTTCCTCTTTGGTTGAGGACCCTCATCCGGGGAAGACTTTCTTTTGATAGCCAGGCCCCACTTCTGGAGAAGGTTTCTATTCTCCATGTCAGCCTTATCAACAACTTCTTTGACCACATCGGTAGGGAAAAGGTTTTTTCCCCAAATGTTAGAGGAGATTAGTTTCCTTGGCTCGTGCCTCACCGTAGCCCAGGTGAACACGAACTCCCTACAAGCTCTCCTCGCCTTGACGAAGCCATAAAGGTCCTTCGTCACTGTGACTATGTGAGTCTTAGCCACCACCATGAACCTTTCATGGACCTTGGGGTCACTTGCCATCGTCTCAAAAGTAGTCTGAAGAGACATTGAGGCAGCCAGTCTTTCTTTTGTCTCGAACTCTCTTCGTAAAAGAAAGTCAGACAGCTTGGGGAGGTCCTTGCCGAATTGCCGTCCGGCAATATCAGCCTCCAACTTTCCCACTGAGAACGTCAGATAGACGTCCTTCCAGTCTTTGTGGTCCATAGGCAGGGCCAGCGACCCAGCGACAAGGGTTTACACTCCTCCAGGGAGGGGCGAGGCTTGCCGGCCCCGACTGCCTTTAGAACAGCCGCAAACCCTTACTGTAAAAAGGGGAAGGCTCTAGCAGGAGAGGACACAAAGGAAGGGAGCTTCTTCCTCAATGCAGCTACCTTCGAGTTAGAGAAGCCCCTCTCCTTCATCGAGGATGAAAGTAGGGCTTGAGCCTTAGCGTGGTCCATGACTATGACCTCCTTCGGCTCTGTCTCCTCCCTTGAAGCTGGTTCTTTTCTCAGCCGGACATAGCAGTCCGGATATGATGCCTTGCTGGGCCAGAATTCCACCTCCTCTAGGGGAACTGAACCCAGCTTATCCGACATGACGATCTTTCCAGTCGTCATCGGCATGTGCTCAGCATACCTCTATGGGTTAGCATCTGAGCACAAGGGAAGGTCTTTCACATTGAGCCTTTTCCGGGGCCCATGTGATTCTGCAAGGGACTGCATCCACAGTTCCATAGCAGCCGCCTTCTCCTGATTCTCCTTCTGCATTTGTTGGATCATTCCAACAATCGAAGAGAGGGCCTGTCCCAGTTCTACTGGGAGACCGGCCGATGTTGAGGGAATAGGCTCCGGAATCTGAACCGGAGTAGCCGACACCTCGTCGACCTCATCCTCTACGACGTCCGGGGCTTGAACTTCATCCTGACCTTCTGCCAGGAGGTCTTCTTCCAAACGCTCGTCCACGTCAGACATCCTGTCATCTAACTGGATGTCATGTATCGCGACCGCGACTTCAACGTCCACCTAGACCTGATCTTGGGGGATCTCCTCTTGAGGCTAGGGAATCACTGCATCAGCTGATGCCTTGGGAAAAAGATACGCCCTCATCTTCTCACTTGGAAGATAAGGGCCAGAGGTGTTCTTTTGGAAGCCCCTCACCCAGGTACGAAGCTTCTCCCTTGCTATATCCCTTGATTCCGCCGTCCTAGGGGAATCAAAAGCCTCAGTAAT
>NC_090734.1:104011757-104026757 GCF_036898095.1 Palaemon carinicauda
TCCCATGCCCTCTCTCCTTCGATGCCAGAAACATCACTATTGGGCCTGTACTCGAGTAGGTATTAAATGGCTCGTCCAACCTATTGGCCTTCTTCAATAAAAAACTGTCCAAAGCAAATTGACAGACTGACATCCGGTCCTCCTGTCAACACTGACATCTCTCCTTCGTAGTTAAATACAATTGTAGCATTCAACATGTCTCTGGTAAAATTGATCACGTGGCCGATGCCATGTCAAGAAACAGAATAGTTGCCATTCACCTGGGATTGGCTTACAACGCCTTTGCCGAAGACTTAGACCATGGATATCTTCTCCCTTACGCTGACAGGAATTTAATTTCATTCATAGTCTTTCACATCCCTCGCGTCGTTCCATTGCCCAGGTACTGAAAAAAAGTTACTTGGCATGGCATTACTCTGGATGGTAAGGATCGGGTCTGTGTCTGTTCATCATGCCAAACCTCAAAATTATATCACCTCAAGGACCCAGAAGTGGGCACTTTTTCTCAACCTTAGCGGCCATTTGCACACATTCACGTCAATGTTGTTGGTCCCTCTCCCACATCACGAGGACACCATTACCTGTTTACCATAATTCACCACATCGCTGGTTGGCCTGAAACCATCCCCACAGAAACTGCAATGTTCGCCTTGTGCACATTTGCCTTACTCTCAGAATGTATAGTGAGATTTGGTATCCCTGAGCATATTACCTTCAAGATGGTTACCACTTTCACCTCTCAACTGTGGACATCATTAGCAAATATCCTTGGAATCACCCTTTATCAGGCCTCTGCATACTACACTGCTAACATAGGAATAGTTGAACGTTTTCACCGTACCTTCAAGCAGTTCTGATGTCCTGCTGCATGTACTACAACGGGTTTATCCAGCTAAAGATCACTCGTAAAGATGACATGGATTTTTCGGCAACTGAAATGGTGTATAGTGATCTGTTGGTCATCCCTGTCTATTTTTTTTCCATCTGCAACCTCCTCCGATATTCTTTAATGTCCACATCACATTGTGGGAAAATTTTCTCCATGCCGCCAGACATACAAGCCCCCGCTAAGCAAGAAATACCAATGATCTTCACTCGTCAATGCACATTTTCCTGTGCAAAGACACTAGGAAGCTACAGTTAACGCCTTCTTATACAGCCGGTTTCCTTGTGATACGCTATATGCCAAAAGCTTTCCTATTCAACATGTGTGGCATAGAGTACTGGGTCTCCATCGATAACCTAAGACCTGAATATCTATTGTCAGTTGTGCCTTCAGTAAACCTCTCAAGATCAGGACACACTATTTCGCACGTATTTAATTCTAAGGGGGTGGAACCATTTACCGCACTTGCTTCACACGCACTCATACATTGTAAAGTTGATTGATTGAAAGGTGGTTTTCTGGCATCCTGATACATTGTTAAGGTTTTTCCTCTTTTTTGTATATATCATTCAAATCTTTTCTGATAATAGAACTAATTTAAGCCTGTTTATTCTTGAATTGATCTCTTTGATTTTTTTTTTGGTACTTTTTTTTCCTCTGAAACTATTATATAAGCCCACTGTCTATTAAAATAAAGTTAGGGGCATTTACGCTTTCACTTAGCTAACACTTAACTGTCCGCTTGAACAAGGTGAAACACAGTTGCTCCCCATCATCTGGACCTCATTATTAATAATGTTTTTTTTTTCTCTTTTTTTTCTTAACTCTGCATGACTTTAAAATTTAGTTCAGATTCTCGACAGCAAGTTTACTTTTGAGATACCCATTCAGTCTGTGTCTTCCTAAATTGCACAATAAAAAAATGTCGTATCAAGATAGTTGTAAAATTTTCGGTGATCAGTCTATTTGGAAGAAATATTTTTATTATTTCATTCTACCTTATTTCGGGTATTTTTCTCCTGTTTGGTCTTCAGCTGTAGAATCTCATCTTCGTTTGTTAGAGAGGAACTTACGGTCTATTAAATTTCTTATTCCTAATCTGGGTATTAATCTCTGGCACCATCGTTAAACTAGCTTGTATTGCAGGTTGCAGGAAATTTTGTATATCTCAGACTATCTTTTGCGTTCAGATCTTACCGGAGAGTACCATCCGGTTCGTAATACTAGGTATGCAGTTAATTTTAATAATCGGGCCTTTATCATAATGACGTTCAATACTATACAGTATTCTAAGAATTTATTTTCAGCTGTTATCAAGTTGTGGAATGATCATCCACAATCGGGTAGTTGAATCGGTAGAACTTCAAAAGTTCAATCTTGCAACAAATATATTTATGATGAACGAGCTAACATAAGTCTTTTTATAGTTTATGTTTGAAAGTTCTTTTTTCTTGTTTTTATTGTTCTTAAATTACTTAATGTTAATTGTTTATTGCCAACTTCTCATATAGTTCATATATTTCCTTATTTACTTTCCTTACTGGGTAATTACTCCTTGTTGAAGGCCATGGGCTTATAGCATCCATCTTTTGCGGCTAGGATTGTAACTTGAGAATAATAATAATAATATTAATAATAATAATAATAATAATAATAATAGTAATGGAAATGACAGATGAAAGAGGGGCATAAAGAATAAAGGAATTGATCCGTTAAGATCGCAAAAGAAGCAGGGGAAGGGAGAGAAGACGTTGGCTTGACGAACTAGGGAATTTGTGGGGCTTGGACTGGCAAAGGAAGAGCATAAAGGGCCGCAAGGGGAATGACATGTGTTTGACCTTTGTTCGGCTCTACACTAGTAACAGCTGTTGATATATACAATGCATATATATATATATATATATATATATATATATATATATATATATATATATATATATATATATATATATATATATATATATATATATATATATCATTTGCTGAAACAAATAGGATTCGTCATAAAAGTAATTGATAAACCATAAGCAGGCAGATATACAAACGACTATAAACATTTTTATTTCGAGAAGCAAGAGGCCAATCATCTTTGAAAGGGTAACAAATAAGATTTGACTTTGAATAAACTTTCACGTACAGCTCAAGAAAATAAGTAGTTACCTACCTTTGATGACCGATTCAGACGACCCGTTTCGCGTCCGACAGGCAAGCCTTCGTTTAAGCGGCGTCTAGCTTTTTTACGTGTTTTCATAGGCAACGATGGCACTCAGTCATCAGCCGTCCAAGTCTGCTCGGCTTTCTTCCCCAGAAACCCCGGGTGGTTTGACGCCAGTAACCCCAGTGCTTCCGCTTCCTGAAATGAAAATTCCTTGTAGAAGCTGCCAAAATTCATTGATTTTTATTGACAGTCATTTAAAAAATTTTGATTTTCTTGCTAGACTGTTTTTAGACATTCACATTACGGAAAACAAGTTGTAGAGTACACTAACTAATTTTAAACTGCATACTTCACAAAATGGCACATGTTTTCCCGCTACTTTTTTTTTCATTTTTTTTTTTTTTATGCTTTGGTTTGTAAGTAGGACAGCCAGAACTCTTCCAAGTAGTGTTATAGCTTAAATAATAATAATAATAATAATAATAATAATAATAATAATAATAATAATAATAATAATAATAATACAAATAATAAATACAGTAATAATAATAATAATAATAATAATAATAATAATAATAATAATAATAATAATAATAATAATAATAATAATAATAATAATCGAGTTTAAAAATTGGTAGATTAAATTATTATTCATATAAATAGATATCTCTATCTTTGTGATCCCAAGTAATTTTCCAGAGAATGTTGTTTACTTATTACAAGCAAATGGCGAATAAGATAAATGAATAAGGATAGTCTCCCTATGAATTCCTGTTTGCTATTTGGCCCGAGTTTAAAACGATTTTATTATTATGAATTTTTAAGAAAATTATGCTCAACTAACACAACGAGTTATTCAAAAAAGATTAGTCTCGTGGTATATTCGTATTCATAGATAACATGATTTTCGCATGATTTTTCTATAATGTTCCAAATGTAACATTTAAACGTTTAAAATTTAAGAGAATGGTCAGGATATAATATATTAAAATCACACGCTCAAAAATTTATGTAAACTATTGATTTAATTTTGTTTTATCTTCTTTCCCACCGTTATATATAAGGAGTAGGATGACACATGCTCCCTCCCCAATGCCTTCTATCAAAGGCACCCTCTCCCAACAAACCCCTTTCCTCCATATCATCCTTCCCCTTATATCACCACCTAATTATATGCCTCCCTCTCGATTTTCTCACCCATAAAGGTTCCACCCAAAACCTCCTCACTCCATCCCCACCATCCCTCCTGAACACGTGCCTGAACTATTTCAGTCGTGACACTCTTATCACCACTGTACTGTTTGCTATACCTGCCATTCTTCTTATTTCATCATTTTCCAATCTTTTAAGCAGTGATATTTCTATAATCCACTTCAGCTTTCTCATCTCTTTTCTCTCCAACTGTTCCTCCTGTTTTCATGTTAGCGCCAACGTTTCCAATCAATATATTATCATTGATATTATTACTGTCAAATAGATCTTGACTTTTAATGGTGATTCACACTCTACCGCATCAATATCAAAAGTAATAAGATAAAATAACGAATACATTGCATATTTACGGTTACTGTTTTATTCAACCTTTTATCCTCTGCTATTATGTACAATAAAAGGAAATTCTTCATTCAACCACTGTTAGGAAGTGCGAGATTTGCGTTCAACTAAATGTGCAGAGTTATGATAAAAATTATATCCCTCAATCTAAGCATTCAGATTAAAACCGTAGATCCAAGAATATCATAAAAAGATCAGTAATTGATCTGAAGATTCTTTGCGAGGGAAATAATCTTCAGACGAGGAGGAAAAATTATCGAGTGGAGGAAAAACTCCGGAAGCAATTAAACTTACTTGAAAAGTCCTTCCTTGTGAACCGAGGTCTCGGAGCTAATGTGCCAGAGGAATCAATCAGATCTCTCCGAGAAAACCTTTCTTTCCAATTATCATTCTTTTGTATTCGGAGAATCTCCTTCCGAGACGATTTTGATCAGGACCTGCCTGTATGGTTGGGCAGTTGTATCAGCTTTGTTAATCGTGGTTAATATTGTTCAATATTTCCTGTTAATTGAAGTCTATATATTATGTCCATGTTTTGATTTCATATGGATACGAGTCAGTCTTTTTTAGGTGGGAAGAGTTCAGTTCATTCTTTTTTTTTCTTTTTTTTTCTCAGTTTGAATCAGGGGAAGGATCAATCAAGTCGATGATATATTCTAATATTTTATTGTATATTCAAATAATGAGGTTTAATTATTCATGTGCATTTCATCTTATATTTTCGCGGTAGTTCGA
This sequence comes from Palaemon carinicauda, assembly GCF_036898095.1. NCBI lineage: Eukaryota > Metazoa > Arthropoda > Malacostraca > Decapoda > Palaemonidae > Palaemon > Palaemon carinicauda. Next base: position 104,017,091 of record NC_090734.1, read on the forward strand.
TTCCGATAAATAAAAGTTAGTCAGTTCAGCCTGTGTAACCATTGGTTATTTTCTGAATTCAAATCAGTGGTATTCTTTTTTTATAGACCTATGAAATCGATTTAATAACTTTTGTCAATTAATTATAGGAGAGGATTACAACCTTTTGGTTTTTCACTATGCAAATATTAAAACTTTCAAGTGATATAAGGAACTGGACGACACCATATATTAAAGTAAGATACCTTACCAATACCCTATCATATTTACAAGTAGTTGCAATATATATATATATATATATATATATATATATATATATATATATATATATATATATATATATATATATATATATATATATATATATATATATATATATATATATATATGTATATATATACATACATATATATATATATATATATATATATATATATATATATATATATATATATATATATATATATATATATATATATATATATATAAGTATATATATATATATATATATATATATATATATATATATATATATATATATATATATATATATATATATATATATAAGTATATATATATATATATATATATATATATATATATATATATATATATATATATATATATATATATATATATATAAGTATATATATATATATATATATATATATATATATATATATATATATATATATATTTACAGTATATATATATATATATATATATATATATATATATATATATATAAATATATATATATATATATATTTACAGTATATATATATATATATATATATATATATATATATATATATATATATATATATATATATATATATATATATATATATATATATATATATATATATATATATATATATATATATATATACACACATATACATACAGTATATATATATATATATATATATATATATATATATATATATATATATATATATATATATATATATATATATATATATATATATATATATATATATATATATATATATATATATATATATATATATATATATATATATATATATATATATATATATATATATATATATATATATATAATAATCAGACATGCATGATAACCCTACGTGTAACTGATGTTCCTATGAAAAAAAAATGTTTCCTGCGGCCTTTTAAATCTCCGATAACTTTAATTCCACCTTTTCGCAAAGAATATTATTTACTTGTGCAATTTTTCCACTGTTCTTTTATTGGATTATTTGTTGATATGTTTTGGCCAAACTGGAATACATTTTATATCAATAACACTCCTCATTTATTATCTTACACCTATCACATATTATTTTATAGTTTGTTTCATAATAACCATAAAGTAGATATATGTCCTATATTTTCTTCGTGGGCAAAATTTGTCTTTTAGTCTACTGTTGGTATAACCAGAAAATATCACAGGAGAAAAGAAAAGTGCGATAGATACTTCCATGGAGAGGCCAGTAATATTCATATAGGCATGAAAATATATCCAAAAAGGTGTGTCTTTGATTCTTGCAAAGAGAGGCTAATATGCATTTCCGACTAAAATATATTTATTTTATTTATTTATTTTTTTTTTTTTTTATGGATTAGGCTAAATATAAGTATGGTTTGTTACTGTATAATGTTATGGTAATATTGGTCTATAATTTTCTCAGCAAGCTTTTCGATCGCTCAGAAAGTATTTTTTTCCATATCCCTGGATAGGTACGCTCCTCAGACACCCCTTTAACCCTGGATAGGTACGGTCCTCGGACACCCCTTTAGGGGTATACTCGGACGCGAACGACCCCGACGCCAAAAAAAATTCTTGAAAAATCAGTTTTTGCAGTAACCTCCTTTTTTCTTTTGCCAAAAAAAAACTTCAATGAATGCTTAAAACAACTGTAAAGATAAATACTACTCATCTGCAGAAAAACTATTTATTATAAATATTTTAAAAAATTAAGTAGAAAAAAAAGACCTGACATAAAAATTCATAAAAAAAAAGTTTATACATATATACACAAATCCTTTTAGGAATTGATTCTTGAATGTTTAGGACACATCTTGATGTATTTTGGATGAAGTCAGACCCATGGAGGTGAAGATCTGAAATGAGAAAAAAGGGTAACTTTTTTTGGCCAAAAAAAATTGTCCAAATTTCATGAATTTTTTTGGGTACCCAAATGAAATAGGAAGTGGCTAATTTTTTTAGGGAATAAACATATGTTATCCTAAAATAGAAATATGTAAAAAAATCTTCATTATTTTGTAAATTACATTTATATCAGGGGCCATATCTAAAGGTAATTTTTTGAGTACTTGGAAATTTCGTAAAAAAATACATATATTTAATATATAATATGATATTTATGCAGGTAAAAATATACCAAAATATCACAAATTCTATAGGGAACAAGAATATATATAGATAGGGCAGCTTACGCTTCGGATATGTCCACAAAATGGCCGCCAACCACACTGACTCAGACTCCCTAATCTGCCACTTGAAATGTAGGAAGGGTATGTCAACTTCAAGGTGTTATTTACTAATCTAATTATTATTGGATATGCATAAAAATTGTATGGTGGGTTGCTGGATAATTGTCGATTATTTTACGACTATAAAATTAAAATTCTGACCCAAAAAATTTTTTTTGAAGGGAAATAAAATCGAAAAAAAAAAATGTAAAACAATATTTTAGCTAAAAAAATTTGATGATATTCAATCAAAAAAAAAGTAAACAAAATTTTCCGACAATTAAACATCTAGAGGAATCATTACTCTGTGATAGTTCCTTAGTACGTAGTAATTTTGAAAGAATTGGGAAAAAACGAAAAAATGGCAATCAACGGAAAATCGAACACATACCTATATATACGCCATATCTGGCTAAAAAAAAAAGATAGGCATGGGTAGCCAGATCATCTAGAAACACTTTCCAACACTATAAAAATATAAGTTTTGCGACACTACTTGCCAATTCCTTACGGTAACATGACTAAGCAAAAAAATGCAAAACAAATAAAAAGGGGCACTCGTGGAAAAATGGCCATTCTAATATACGGCATTTCAGAAAAAAAAAATTTCAGCCACGTGCTAGGCAAACCATCAAGGCATATTTTCCGACAAATGAACATATAAATGAAATATTACTCTGTGATAGTTCCTTAGTACGTAGTAATTTTGAAAGAAATGGGAAAAAACGAAAAAATGGCAATCACAGGAAAATCGAACACATACTTATATATACGCCATATCTGGCTAAAAAAAAAATAGGCATGGGTAGCCAGATCATCTAGAAACACTTTCCAACACTATAAAAATATAAGTTTTGCGACACTACTTGCCAATTCCTTACGGTAACATGACTAAGCAAAAAAATGCAAAACAAATAAAAAGGGGCACTCGCGGAAAAATGCCCAACATTCTAATATACGGCATCTCAGATAAAAAAAAAAAGACATGCACGTGTTAGCCCAACCATCAAGGCACACTTTCTAACACATAAACATGAAAAAAAAATCAATAATATACGGCAATTCCTTACTACATAGTAAATTTTTACAAATATTGAAAAAAAAAACAGAAATTGGCAACCGCAGTTAAATACCCAATATACCAATAACTACGTCGTATCTGACAAAAACAAAATCACGCATGGGTAGCCAGATCATCTAGACACACTATCCAACATTAAAAAAGCAAAAGTTTTACGACACTATTTCACAATATCTTACGGAAAAATGACTTGGCAAAAAAATTTAAAAAAAAATTAAAAAGGGACACTCGCGGTAAAATGCCCGACATTCTAATATACGACATCTCAGATAAAAAAAAAAGACATGCACGTGTTAGCCCAACCATCAAGGCACACTTTCTAACACATAAACATGAAAAAAAAAATGAATAATATACGGCAATTCCTTACTACGTAGTAATTTTTACAAATATTGAAAAAAAAACAGAAATTGGTAACCGCAGTTAAATACCCAATATACCAATAACTACGTCGTATCTGACAAAAACAAAGTCATGCATGGGTAGCCAGATCATCTAGACACACTTTCCAACACTAAACAAGCAAAAGTTTTATGACACTATTTGGCAATATCTTACGGAAAAATGACTTGGCAAAAAAATGAAAAAAAATGAAAAAGGGGCACTCGCGGTAAAATGGTCCTCGTGGTGATGAACGGCATTTTAACTAAAAAAAAAAACATGCACATGGTAGCCAAACAATCCACCAAGACTTTCCACAACTGATAACCTATACAAGTTGCAATATTTTACGACAATTTCATAATACGTAATAACTTTGATAATTATGCAAACTACCTCAGAAGGGTAAACTCGGACGCGAACGACCCCGACGCGTCTCAGAAATCGGGGAAGGAGTACAGCTACAGCAATGCACATCTGGACACTACTAGAGCGTGTAGGGGAGACACCTCCTGCAGGTCGATCACCCACAAATTCAGTCACAGGGGTGAGTCACGTGAGAAAAACCTGTTTTTTTTTGACGCTCGGGGTCGCAAACGACCCACCGTACCTATCCAGGGTTAAGGGTATACTCGGACGTGCGCGACCCCGACGCTAAAAAAAATTCTTGAAAAATCAGTTTTTGCAGTAACCTCCTTTTTTCTTTTGCCAAAAAAACTTCAATGAATGCTTAAAACAACTGTAAAGATAAATACTACTCATCTGCAGAAAAACTATTTATTATGAATATTTTAAAAAATGAAGTAGAAAAAAAAGATCTTACATAAAAATTCATAAAAAAAAGTTTATACATATATACACAAATCCTTTTAGGAATTGATTCTTGAATGTTTAGGACACATCTTGATGTATTTTGGATGAAGTCAGACCCATGGAGGTGAAGATCTGAAATGAGAAAAAAAGGGTAACTTTTTTTGGCCAAAAAAATTTGTCCAAATTTCATTAATTTTTTTGGGTACCCAAATGAAATAGGAAGTGGCTAATTTTTTTAGGGAATAAACATATTTTATCCTAAGATAGAAATATGTAAAAAAATCTTCATTGTTTTGTAAATTACATTTATATCAGGGGCCATATCTAAAGGTAATTTTTTGAGTACTTAGAAATTTCGTAAAAAAATACATATATTTAATATATAATATGATATTTATGCAGGTAAAAATATACCAAAATATCACAAATTCTATAGGGAACAAGAATATATATAGATAGGGCAGCTTACGCTTCGGATATGTCCACAAAATGGCCGCCAACCACACTGACTCAGACTCCCTAATCTGCCACTTGAAATGTAGGAAGGGTATGTCAATTTCAAGGTGTTATTTACTAATCTAATTATTCTTGGATATGCATAAAAATTGTATGGTGGGTTGCTGGATAATTGTCGGTTATTTTACGACTATAAAATTAAAATTCTGACCCCAAAATTTTTTTTTTTGAAGAGAAATAAAATCGAAAAAAAAATGTAAAACAATATAATATTTTAGCTAAAAAAATTTGATGATATTCAATAAAAAAAGAAGTGAACATAATTTTCCGACAAATAAACATCTAGAGGAATCATTACTCTGTGATAGTTCCTTAGTACGTAGTAATTTTGAAAGAAATGGGGAAAACGAAAAAATGGCAATCACCGGAAAATCGAACACATACCTATATTTACGCTATATCTGGCTAAAAAAAAAGATAGGCATGGGTAGCCAGATCATCTAGAAACACTTTCCAACACTATAAAAATATAAGTTTTGCGACACTACTTACCAATTCCTTACGGTAACATGACTAAGCAAAAAAATGCAAAAACAAATAAAAAGGGGCACTCGCGGAAAAATGGCTAACATTCTAATATACGGCATTTCAGAAAAGAAAAATTCAGCCACGTGCTAGGCAAACCATCAAGGCACATTTTCCGACAAATAAACATCTAAATGAATCATTACTCTGTGATAGTTCCTTAGTACGTAGTAATTTTGAAAGAAATGGGAAAAAACGAAAAAATGGCAATCACCGGAAAATCGAACACATACCTATATATACGCCATATCTGGCTAAAAAAAAGATAGGTATGGGTAGCCAGATCATCTAGAAACACTTTCCAACACTATAAAATTATAAGTTTTGCAACACTACTTGCCAATTCCTTACGGTAACATGACTAAGCAAAAAAATGCAAAACAAATAAAAAGGGGCACTCGCGGAAAAATGGCCATTCTAATATACGGCATTTCAGAAAAAAAAAATTTCAGCCACGTGCTAGGCAAACCATCAAGGCACATTTTCCGACAAATAAACATATAAATGGATCATTACTCTGTGATAGTTCCTTAGTACGTACTAATTTTGAAAGAAATGGGAAAAAACGAAAAAAATGGCAATCACAGGAAAATCGAACACATACCTATATATACGTCATATCTGGCTAAAAAAAAAGATAGGCATTGGTAGCCAGATCATCTAGAAACACTTTCCAACACTATACAAATATAAGTTTTACGACACTTCTTGCCAATTCTTTACGGTAACATGACTAAGTAAAAAAATTAAAAACAAATAAAAAGGGGCACTCGCGGAAAAATGGCCAACGTTTTATTATACGCATTTCAGAAAAAAAAAATTCAGCCACGTGCTAAGCAAACCATCAAGGCCCATTTTTCGACAAATAAACATCTAAATGAATCATTACTCTGTGATAGTTCCTTAGTACGTAGTAATTTTGAAAGAAATGGGAAAAAACGAAAAAATGGCAATCACAGGAAAGTCGAACCCATACCTATATATACGCTATATCTGGCTAAAAAAAAAATAGGCATGGGTAGCCAGATCATCTAGAAACACTTTCCAACACTATAAAAATATAAGTTTTGCGACACTACTTGCCAATTCGTTACGGTAACATGACTAAGCAAAAAAATGCAAAACAAATTAAAAGGGGCACTCGCGGAAAAATGCCCAACATTCTAATATACGGCATCTCAGATAAAATAAAAGACATGCACGTGTTAGCCCAACCATCAAGGCACACTTTCTAACACATAAACATAAAAAAAAAATCAATAATATACGGCAATTCCTTACTACGTAGTAAATTTTTACAAATATTGAAAAAAAACAGAAATTGGCAACGTAGTTAAATACCCAATATACCAATAACTACGTCGTACCTGACAAAAACAAAGTCCCGCATGGGTAGCCAGATCATCTAGACACACTTTCCAACACTAAAAAAGCAAAAGTTTTACGACACTATTTGGCAATATCTTACGGAAAAATGACTTGGCAAAAATATGAAAAAAAATGAAAAAGGGGCACTCGCGGTAAAATGCCCAACATTCTAATATACGGCATCTCAGATAAAAAAAAAAAAAAAAGACATGCACGTGTTAGCCCAACCATCAAGGCACACTTTCTAACACATAAACATGAAAAAAAATCAATAATATACGGCAATTCCTTACTACGGAGTAAATTTTTACAAATATTAAAAAAAAAAACAGAAATTGGCAACCGCAGTTAAATACCCAATATACCAATAACTACGTCGTATCTGACAAAAAAAAAAGTCACGCATGGGTAGCCAGATCATGTAGACACACTTTCCAACACTAAAAAAGCAAAAGTTTTACGACACTATTTGGCAATATCTTACGGAAAACTGACTTGGCAAAAAAATGAAAAAAAATGAAAAAGGGGGACTCGCGGTAAAATGGTCCTCGTGGTGATGAACGACATTTTAACTAAAAAAAAAATCATGCACATGGAAGCCAGACAATCCACCAAGACTTTCCACATCTGATAACCTATACAAGTTGCACCATTCTACGACAATTTCATAATACGTAATAACTTTGATAATTATGCAAATTACCTTAGAAGGGTAAACTCGGTCGCGCTCGACCCCGACGCGTCTCAGAAATCGGGGAAGGAGTACAGCTAAAGAAATGCACATCTGGACACTACTAGAGCGTGTAGGCGAGACACCTACTGCAGGTAGATCACCCACAAATTCAGTCACGGGGGTGAGTCACGTGAAAAAAGAACTTTTTTTTTGACGCTCGGGGTCGCGGATATAAAGGCCAGATTGACTTGTAAAATCTCAAAATGTTCATTTTCCCTCGAGCAACATATAATATATACGAGAATCTTAAAAGACATTATCATAAACATATTTCTTCTTGCCCTAAAAAAAGTATTTATAAACCCCACTCCCCCAAAAAAGGTATGTGAATGAATATACAACGTCGAGGACTGCGTATATAAGTAAGAAGTAGATACATTATATAACTTAATGTTTGATCTCAAATCTACGCGATTGTCCCTTATTAGCGATGACAATAGGTTTTACCAACTTTATCAACAAGTTGAAAATATTATAAGACTGACTCATTAATAACAAATACTGTTTCAAACTTAGAAAAGACCAATTGAATAACATACGACCCCTTATAATGAACAAATAGCAGAAGGAACAAATGGTATACAACTTATCTAACAATAAAGGAACGCAGCTCCCCCTACCCACACCCGCCTCCCTGAAAGAAACATTTGTCAAAAAGTATGAATTTGGCTTGGCAATATTCATGCTTCTATATATATATATATATATATATATATATATATATATATATATATATATATATATATATATATATATATATATATATATATATATATATATATATATATATATATATATTCAAACATATATATATATATATATATATATATATATATATATATATATATATATATACGTACATATATTCAAATATATATATATATATATATATATATATATATATATATATATATATATATACGTACATATATTCAAATATATATATATATATATATATATATATATATATATATATATATATATATATATATATATATATATATATATACATACATATATATATATATATATATATATATATATATATATATATATATATATATATATATATATATATATATATATATATATATATATATATATATATATATATATATATATATATATATATATATATATATATATATATATATATATATATATATATATATATATATATATATATATATATATACCTGAACACATTGGGCTCCCAAAAGCAGAAACGTAAAGCTACCAGTTACTTCAGATACAACGTGGTTTTACAGGAAGTAATGACGCAGTTGACCGAAAAAACTCGTCCAACTTTGAGTTGGCCTTCTGTCGATCAATTTACATTAGCTCTCCGTATGGATTCAATTCGATATCTCTGTCCACTTTGTCATATGGTGTTAGTTCATGAGACTACTCTTGTAGAGAGAGACATATGGCCTTTTGGTTAAACAATATTCACTTTTTCAATCCATCCCCCTTATTTTTTTTTTTTTGGTCCAAAGTGATATTCTTTTGAAAAAGGGATGTTTATTGAATATGAATGACAATATTTTTCAATATTAATCAGATGATAACTTTTTTCTTTACTTGAGAGAGAGAGAGAGAGAGAGAGAGAGAGAGAGAGAGAGAGAGAGAGAGAGAGAGAGAGAGAGAGAGAGAGAGATTCCTGTCAATGTATTCCTGCTCTGTAAAGAGAGAGAGAGAGAGAGAGAGAGAGAGAGAGAGAGAGAGAGAGAGAGAGAGAGAGAGAGAGAGAGATTCCTGTCAATGTATTCCTGCTCTGTAAAGAGAGAGAG
>NC_090734.1:104044257-104049257 GCF_036898095.1 Palaemon carinicauda
TTGGTAGAATATGGAATTGTTCTGAAGAAATAATTAAATTTAGATACTACACTGATTATTATTATTATTATTATTATTATTATTATTATTATTATTATTATTATTATTATTATTATTATTATTATTATTATTATTATTATTATTATTATTATTATTAGCTAACCTAAAGCCCGAGTTGGAAAATAAGGATACTAAAAGCCCTTGGGCTCCATAAGGAAAGGTAACCCAGTGAGTAGACGAAATGAAGGAATAAATAAACTTTATAGGAAAAGTAAGGAATAAAAATATAAAATATTTGAGATCAGTAATAACTGTTATAATGAAGAGAGATTTAATTCAACCTGGTGTATATGAAAATCTTTTAGGTGAGAAGTTTGGACTTCTGAAATCCCATCGATTCAACTGTGAGATTAGGAAATCATTCCACAATCTGGTCAGAGCTGGAATAAAACTTCTCGACTACTGACTGTCTATTATTGAGATACAGAAGGCAAACCTGTTAGAATTTGAATGCGTGCCTTGGATTAAATTTCTAAAATCTTATAATATAAATAACACTAAATCATTTCATAAGACAGACTACAGATTCCTCATAACAATTCCCCAAACCCAGACCACTAACCAACCCGAAAGAAGAGACCATTTGATAATACCTTCCTGTGGTAATATATTGTTTTCCTACGTTTCCGGGTCTAACTTTCAAACCACTTTATTAGGAAACTTATAAATGATCTAGCAGTTCAAGGCTGACCCAGAATTGAAAGCTTGGTACGAATCAAACTGAATAATGAGAGCTTCTTCTACTTGAGCGGAAGTTATCTGTTAACTACTGGAATGATTTTTTTTTTCCTTTTCTTCTTATTCTTCTTCTTTTTTTTTTTTTTTTTTTTTTGTTTTTTTTGTACGGCTATCACCTAATTACTTTTCGTACTATATACACGTGATATATGATTGGCCTGATAGCAAGCTCGTTGCATGTGCAGATGATACTAATCTTTTGCATCAATTTAAACTCATGACTGTAGACTCATAGCTGCTAAAATCTTTCATAGAGATCAAGCTAAAATGAATGCAAAATGTAAATTAATGAGCATGACGCTGAACCCTAAGAAAACTCAAAGTATGATTGTAAGTATATCGAGGGCAGTGGTTCCTCAACATACAGATTTCGGCATTGATAATGTTTCTTTAATTTTTATTGGCTGCTTGTAATTATTAGGTGTGATTCTTAATTTCAAGTTTTACCTTTAAGAATCACATTCAATCTGTTTTTTCTTGAATTTCAAATAGAAAAAAAAAGGAATTGACCTATTAACATTTTTTTTTTCCCAAGATTTTCGACAATCAGTGTATCCTTGATGATTTTCTTTTGATTTTATCCCAATTTGTTTGAGTATTAATTTCCTCTCTGGTTGACTATCATCATAATTGGATAGCAAATTGTTGATTTGGATATAACTCTCTGTTTCCGTCCTTAACTTAGTTCTCTATGGATGTTACACGAAATCTTTCATAATTCAGATTATACATTACGTTCAGATATACCCTGACTGTAGCATCCTGTGCCTAACGCTAGGTATGGAGTTAATGCTATCATTCATGACTTTTCCATTATGAGGCATAACTCTACACGCTATTTTATAAATATTATTCCATCTTTGACTAGATTGTAGAGTGGACTTCCTAACCTGGCGGTGGAATAAGTGGAACTACCAAAGTTTATACTTTTTATGAATTGTATTTTGTGTAACAGGTTAACATAAGTCTCGATCTGTAGTTTATGGGTGACTAGATCATTCTAATGTTGTTACTGATCTTGAAATATATTATTATAATTCTTTTCATTAGTAATATTTGTTATTTTCTTATTCTCTTTTGGACTTGCAATTACACGTATTGATTTTCCAAACAGTTATGTGGTTTGGCTGGTCATAATACTTCATTGCGTTGAGGCAGGGATGATCATTGCACGAATCTTTGGTAAATCAATAAGCGTATGCTGAAAATATATATATATATTTTTTTTTTTTTTTTTTTTTTTGGCGTGGGTGGGTGGTAAATGGGACTCTTAATTCTAAACGTTTTCTTTTTAGATGAAACCAACTCCATCTTTCATCCTCATATGTATGGGTGGCTTTACTCAAAGGAGTTCCTCTAAATACTTTTGATTTGCTACTGGAAAGGAAGGAGAGTCCATTGTTCATCACCAGAGATGAGCTTTCTCCGAAACTTTTGTGCATTTTTTTTAATAGATGCAATACGATGGAAAATGAATCTCTATGCCTATCACAAGATAGGAAAATAAGTCTCTTTATCATTGAAAATAAAGTTATTATTTACAACGTCATCCAAACACAAAAAGTAATTAACAAAATACAGTATTCCTCGTACAACGACTCTCTCACTTAACTTCAGTAACAAAGATATTAGGTAAGTTTCTACTAAAGCAGTGCATACCGAATGTCCCTGAAAATCAACACTTTTAAATCTTTCACTTCTTTCAGACCAGAAATATAGTCTAGGGAGAGTATGATGTAATCATAATTATTCATAGTTTTTGTTTATTTTCTAACATTATATAATACAGAAAATTAATGTTAAACAAATTATAGATAATATTAGAGACAAGTTATTGAGCAAGGTGGTGGTGTTTTAATGGGGAATGTAGGAGGTAGGCTGCCGGCCGCCGTCATTTCTGTGTGTGTTGACAGGTGTCGGTTTGCCTCCTAACTAGGTGTGCAAATGTAGGCTGATTTTTGTTTTTATTCATTTAAAAAGGTAATACGATCTGGCTTAGTGTACTTGTAGAGGTGCAGGGCCAGCATTACACCAGTTAAGCATGTGTGGGGATTTGATATGGAGCATCAAGGTGTAAATTACTGTATTGATTAATCATATGTTCCTATATTTATAATGGATTTGGAAATCTTATAGTTAGATATCCTGTACTTTTTATTTGTAATGGAGTTAGTATTATTGCTTGGTTTTGTGTACAGAAGACTGTTTTCATTTTATATTTGATTCTACGAATGTCGCTGTGTTGTTTTGCATATTTTCCAAGGATTACATTTTGAGTATCTGTTTAACAATTTGGGAGTTTGTTTTAATTTGGACACTTGTTTAGAGGCTGAATGTTACTCAATAAAGTATTCATGTGGCACTTGGTGAATTTGTATCTACCCAATCCATACAATTCAGCACCCGCTACCCATGGTTGAAGGAACTTTGATTGGACATTCTACACATCAATGCTAGTCAAGATGGATCGTGCCAAAACAGTGCGTACACCAGAAAGGAGGAAACTAAACTGAGCCCTGAAATTGTCCGACGAGAGTGTGAAGCAAGGTGACTTGACAAAGATTTTGAGGCCTGCATTTGATGAGGTCTGTGACCACTATAAGAGGTTAGAAAATGCTAATGATGATTTTATTTCGTGCACTGATGAAACTTATGAGGATTATGTTAGCCTATTAAAATCGGCCGAAGATTATATAATTGAAGTGTATAGGTTGAAATGTAAGGCACATTCTCAAATACTTGCGAGAATAGACAGTGAAAAGGTTAAGCAAAAAAAGGACAACACAAAATTTTTAGTTATGAATCTTGAACCTCCTAGATTTGATGGACAAATAAGACTGTACCCCTCCTTTGAAAAGGACTCTGACAGATTAATAATTAAGAACTATGGGGAGGATCCATATGTCCTTAAGCAGTGTTTGTTAGGCGAAGCCTTGAAAGTGGTACAATGGGTTGATGATGCTTTCCATAAGATGATGGCCAGGCTTGATGAAGAATTTTGAAATGCAACAAAGGTGGTTGACTCTTTTTTTGCGAGATAAGAGCCCTTAACCCTCTGCCAGAAGGCAGCAGCAAAAAAACAAAGGAAATGGTGAATACTGTGGAGAGGGCATGGCTTGATATGTGGAAGTTAGATCTTAAATCAGAAATACCACTACTGTAATTAGCTTAGTAGAATAGCTCTTACCCCCAACATTGAAAATGTAATAGGTTTTAAAAGCTAGTGAGTCCTAAAGTGAGAAAGAATTTGAAAATGATTAGAATTTCTAGAAAAAGACAGAAGGTAATAGAGTATGTGCAGGAAGGAGTGAGGTCAAGTACAACCACTGATAGGGTAGCAGTGCACAGTGTGATTCATAAGGATCACCGTTATTCAGTTAACTTGAATGAAGCAATTAAGCAGCTAAGAGAAACCCATGAGTCACAACAACAACAATTAAATGAATGTATTGTAAACATGAACCAAATTGTTTCAAATTTATCAAGTCAAGCTAGGAGTAGACCTAACATGTCACCTAACATTAATAAGAACTGTTGGTTTGATAGTACAGCTTCCCATAGCATTTTGGATTGTTCAGGGTTTCAGTACTTGGATAATAAATCTAAATATGAGCTTTTATAAAGCAATAAAGTATGCTTCATCTGCTTACGAAAGGGACATGTCAGTGGTGACTGTTTGAACAGGGAGTTTTGTCATGTTAAAGATCAAAATAATGAAATATACGGCAGATCTCACCACCTTATTCTCCATTCTTTGTTTGTACAAAATTATTTCACCAGTCGAGTGCATGGATCAACTAACTTATTATCGAGGGAAGAAGTATTGTTGATGATTGGACATATGCAGAGTAAAGGGCAAAAGGTAGCAACATTGTGGGATCCAGGTTCAAATTTAACCATGATTACACATTGGATGGCAAACAAGTTGGGTTTGAGAGATGTAAGTGTCACTGTAACTAAATAGCACTGAGCTGTTTGACAGTAAAGTTTATAATGTGCCAATTACAGATTTAACAGGTACTGAATGGACTATTGAAGCTTGTGTTATCAATGAGATTACATCTGACATAGCAGAATTTGACACCACAATGATAACTACATTGTTTGGTGCAGAGGAGTGGAAAATTTGTCGGCCAACAGGCAAAGTAGATTTGTTAATTGGCATGGATCACAGTAGCATGATACCTCTAGTGGTTAGAACC
>NC_090734.1:104059257-104074257 GCF_036898095.1 Palaemon carinicauda
CACTGAAAATAGCGTGAATGTTATCTTCCACGCTATTTTCACGTTGCCCCAGTTTGAAAATAAAGTGAATGCTAATTTCTACTTAAGTGCCACGTGGCATTATGCTATGGTGAGAAAGTCATCCACCCCATAAAGCAATATGTGTTATGGTAGGAATGCTAATGATTAGCGTAATAATGATGCAGAACCATATTGAATGCATTTTAATTATTGCACTACTCTGCAATTGTTGAACGTAACAATAACCATTGCTATAACGCCTCGTATCACTATCGAATTGTGTTTTGATAGGCAAAATAACCAAATAAGAAAATATCCAGCAAAAGTCCTCCACCTCACAAAGCTATTGACTTTTTTTTTTATAATGTGAATGTAAATGCTTTGTGTGATGATAATACAGAATCTTATTGAATGCAATGTAATCTTTGTATAACGCTGTGGTTGTTCAACGTAACTATCGCGTTGCTACAACATTTTCTTTCGGTATCGACTTGTGATTTGTATGGAAAAAATGAATCAAAAGAAAACCGATAAAAAAATGCTCATGTTTATCGGGGTTGTTCATTTTTTGTTACACATTATTTTGCCAATTGATCGAAAAACTTGTTAAAGTAGTCATGTAATTACAAAATAATATTATTATGAGCTACCAGAAGCAACCAGAAGATTGATATATTTGTTTTTGGAAGCTTCTTCATCAATAATACAGATAGATGAAAAATTCTATATGGATCTCTTTTGGTTTACGAGTAAACTTAAAATAAATCTTTGAATTCTATAATGATACAGTTCTGTTTAAAGACTCTCTGAACCATTATTTTCGATAGAGGTGCTGTTCCAAAGGTTACACATCAACACCCGAACAGATTCAACAGAAAATAGCATATAGTATAAAAATGTGATGCTTTTTTCATAACATCATACCATCAAATGAGAAACGACTAGTTAATGAGGTAGTGGAAGATCAAATAGAAGAACCATATGGGGAATGTTGGGGAGAAAGGATCATAGCAATATACAATATACTGTATATGCTATTAAAATTGAAGAAGTAAGAGTATAAAAAGCAAGAACTCAAAAGAGAAATAAAAAGAATAGTAGCAAAAGAAATTGAAAGAAGAAAAAGAAGAAAAGAATGCAGAGATGACCAAACTGATGTTAGTGAATAGTAATGGCAGAAATTACTAGGCTACATATGATAACTTAACAATAATGAGGCAGTAATAGTTAGGAAAACAAGGTTAAATATGATAGAATTAATATATATACATACATACATACATATATATATATATATATATATATATATATATATATATATATATATATATATATATATATATATATATATATATACATATAGACAGAGGATTGATATGGATAGTCTTTGTGTTGTTTAGGGAGGCAGATGATACTACTGAGCATATGTTCAATTGTAATGAGTTGAGAAAATTTAAAAAATAATAACGTAAAAATAGGGACTTTGGAAACCACACCTGAAGATATTGCCCGGTATATTAGAAAACCATAGTTAGAAGTGCTGTGCTGCCTGTGTGCTGTCTGTGTAGGAGGTAACTAATGATAACAATTTTTCTGCAGATTGTGCCCGCAATCACAGCGTTCTGGAGAGAGCAAAGATGAACCTGGAGCATGGAACCATTTTGATCATGTTCCCGCCAAGCTGTGTTACCGGGAAACATTTCCTGGAAAAATTAAGGTATTTACTTAGAGGTAGTTATTAGTAGTTTGAATTATTTTGCTGTAAAGCATTGTATGTAAGTTACTAAGTTAAATATAATTTACATTTAAAGATATATAAATCAAAAGTAACGGCGTATGTGAAACGATACTATGGGTGTTTGTCAGGCGTAGGGTTGATATTTTTTATAGTTTTATGATAACTATGTATTTGTTTATTATAGATTAAATATGTGGAAGGATTACCAGGCTATAAATGTGCATCACTCTTATGGATGGGTGTATAGAGAGATTAAGGTTAGAAAATATGTTTTTAGGATAGTAATGGTTACAAGAAAGTAGCGTACATTTAAAACAATAATATTGAGGTACTGTAGTCCAACAAAAAAGAAATAAGAACAGTTCGTGGTGCAGTTAAAGGTACTTTGAACTATTGTGGTGGATATACCTCCGTAAGGGAAATTGTTATTTTTCAGATTACAGAGGTTCTAAGATTAACCGCTCAATCTATAATCAGGCCTTCTCTAGCAGGAGGCTCATCACTTAAGAGTATTCTACAAGTTTATTTGCAGATGTGATCAAGTTGTGAAATGATGCTCCTCAATTGTGTAGTTGAATCGGTAGAATGTCAAAAGTACAAACATACAGGAAATGTTTTTATGATGAATAGACTAACATATATATTTTTGTTTTATAATTTATATATGAGAGATTTTTTTTTCTTATTAGCATTGTTTTTAAAATGTATGATTTCAATTTTTCATTGCCCACTTCTCCTATATATAATTGATATATTTCCTTACCTTACTGGACTATTTTTCCTTGTTGAAGGCCTTTGGCTTATAGCATCCTTATATTGCAACGAGGATTATAACCTAATAATAATAATAATAATAATAGTAATAATAATAATAATAATAATAATAATAATAATAATAATAATAATAATAATAATCATAATAATAATAATAATAATAATGGGAAAGGCAGACATAAGATGGACATTTAGAATAAAAGAATGGATTTCTTATTATTGCAAAAGAAGTAGGTTAAGATGGAGAGGACGTTGTCTAGACGAAGTAGGAAATTTTTGGGTGTGAACTCTCATAGGAAGAGCATAAACAGAAGGCAAGTGGAAGGACATGTTTTAGACATTTGTTCGGCACTACACTAGTAACAGCTGATGATATATACGTACAATGCATATATATATATATATATATATATATATATATATATATATATATATATATATATATATATATATATATATATATATATATATATATATATATATATATATATATATATATATATGTATGTATATATATATATATATATATATATATATATATATATATATATATATATATATATATATATATATATATATATATATATATATATATATATATATATATATATATATATATATATATATAGTGCATGGTGCAAATTATGGGGTATGAAGTTGAATCCTAACAAAACTCAAAGTATGATTGTAAGTAGGTCAAGGACGGTGGTTCCTCAACATCCGGATCTCAGTATTGATAATGTTTCTTTAAATATGTATGACTCTTTCAAAATTTTAGGTGTGATTCTCGACAGTAAATTTACTTTTGAGAAAGATATAAGGTCTGTGTCTTCTTCAATTTCACAAAAAATAGGCTTATTGAGAAAGTCTTTCAAGATTTTCGGTGATCAATCTATTCTGAAGAAGTGTTTTAATTCTTTCATTCTACCTTGTTTTGAGTATTGTTCTCCTGTCTGGTCTTTAGCCGCTGATTCTCATCTTAATTTGTTGGACAGAAACTTACGGTCTATTAAATTTCTTATTCCTGATCTAGATATTAATCTCTGGCACCGTCGTTCAATTAGTTCATTATGCATGTTGCATAAGATTTTTCACAACTCTGACCATCCTTTACATTCAGATCTCCCTGGACAATTCTATCCTGTTCGTAATACTAGGCAGGCAGTTAATTCTAATAGCCAGGCCTTCTCCATCACGAGGCTCAATACTACGCAGTACTCTAGAAGTTTTATTCCAGCTGTGACCAAGTTGTGGAATGATCTTCCTAATCGGGTGGTTGAATCAGTAGAACTTCAAAAGTTCAAAGTTGGAGCAAATGCTTTTTTGTTGACCAGGTGGACATAGTCTTTTTATAGTTTATTTATGACATATTTGTTTTTGATGTTGTTGATAGTTTATTATATGACATGTCTGTTTTGACGTTGTTTCTTATTTTAGAATGATATATTGTTAATTTGTTCTCTTCATTTATTTATTTCCTTATTTCCTTTCCTCACTGGGCTACTTTTCCCTGTTGGAGCCCCTGGGCTTATAGTATCTTGCTTTTCCAACTAGGGTTGTAGCTTGGATAGTAATATATATATATATATATATATATATATATATATATATATATATATATATATATATATATATATATATATATATATATATATAATTTGCTAAAACAAAAAATATACATCTCAAAATTAAAGGATATACAATAAGCAGCAAACAAATAAACGACTCTAGATATGATTATTTGGAGAAGCAGGAGGCCTATCATTTTTGGAAGGGTAGCACATAACATTTGACTTGGAATATACTTTTAGATACAACTCAAGAAAATAAGTGGTTGGCTACCCTTAAGGACCTATTCAGACGACATGTTTTCTTTCCGACATGCAAGCCGTCGTTTAAGCGGTGTCTAGCTTTTTCCCCGTGTTTTCAAATGTAACTGTTCACACGACCCGTTAGATTGACTGTGGCCCTTGGTCATTAGTCGTCCGATTCGGCTTGGGTTTCTTCCCAAGAAACCTCGGCCGGTTTGACGGCGGTTAGCCACCTTGAAAACGAGTGGATGATTTTTCGTTTGAACGAGGACCTGGATATGGATAGATGGCGTTACTGAGAAACATCACAACAGAGCTGCTCTCAGTTATTCTGGTTTTTCCTGAATTAGCATGAACAGTGAATTAGATTGATAAAGTGTGTGACTATATGAAGTGTTGGTGATTGACGGGACACTGTGATAAGGGCATTAAATAGTGTAAATTATATTTTCAAGGGAGCATTTACAATCTCCCTGGCCCCACGAAGTTTTTTTTCATTGGTTGCCATGACAACAGATTTTGTTTATATAACGTTTTTTATGATTTGAGTGGCAATTTGAGGGCATACTTAACCAAATGGCTAACTTGGAAACTATTGAAGATGTTAGGAACTTGTCCCAAACCCAAATTAATAGGCTGACGAACACCCAACTGAAGGAGGCACTGAGGACAGTCCTTAATGCACACACTAATGAAGAACCTTAACCCTGGATAGGTACGGTCGTCGTTCGCGACCCCGAGAGTTTTTCTCACGTGACTCACCCCCGTGACTGAATTTGTGGGTGATCGACCTGCAGGAGGTGTCTCCCCTACACGCTCTAGTAGTGTCCAGATGTGCATTGCTGTAGCTGTACTCCTTCCCCGATTTCTGAGACGCGTCGGGGTCGAGCGCGACCGAGTTTACCCTTCTAAGGTAGTTTGCCTAATTATCAAAGTTATTACGTATTATGAAATTGTCGTAGAATGGTGCAACTTGTATAGGTTATCAGTTGTGGAAAGTCTTGGTGGATTGTTTGGCTACCATGTGCATGATTTTTTTTTTAGTTAAAATATCGTTCATCACCACGAGGACCATTTTACCGCGAGTGCCCCTTTTTCATTTGTTTTCATTTTTTTGCCAAGTCATTTTTCCGTAAGATATTGCCAAATAGTGTCGTAAAACTTTTGCTTGTTTAGTGTTGGAAAGTGTGTCTAGATGATCTGGCTACCCATGCGTGATTTTGTTTTTGTCAGATATGACGTAGTTATTGGTATATTGGGTATTTAACTGCGGTTGCCAATTTCTGTTTTTTTTCAATATTTGTAAAAATTTACTACGTAGTAAGGAATTGCCGTATATTATTGATTTTTTTTTCATGTTTATGTGTTAGAAAGTGTGCCTTGATGGTTGGGCTAACACGTGCCTGTCTTTTTTTTTATCTGAGATGCAGTATATTAGAATGTTGGGCATTTTTCCGCGAGTGCCCCTTTTTATTTGTTTTGCATTTTTTTGCTTAGTCATGTTACCGTAAGGAATTGGCAAGTAGTGTCACAAAACTTATATTTTTATAGTGTTGGAAAGTGTTTCTAGATGATCTGGCTACCCATGCCTATTTTTTTTAGCCAGATATGGCGTATATATAAGTATGTGTTCTATTTTCCTGTGATTGCCATTTTTTCGTTTTTTCCCATTTCTTTCAAAATTACTACGTACTAAGGATCTATCACAGAGTAATGATTCATTTATGTGTTTATTTGTCGGAAAATGTGCCTTGATGGTTTGCCTAGCACGTGGCTGAAATTTTTTTTTTTTCTGAAATGCCGTATATTAGAATGGCCATTTTTCCACGAGTGCCCCTTTTTATTTGTTTTGCATTTTTTTGCTTAGTCATGTTACCGTAAGGAATTGGCAAGTAGTGTCGCAAAACTTATAATTTTATAGTGTTGGAAAGTGTTTCTAGATGATCTGGCTACCCATGCCTATCTTTTTTTTTTTAGCCAGATATGGCGTATATATAGGTATGTGTTCGATTTTCCTGTGATTGCCATTTTTTTGTTTTTTCCCATTTCTTTCAAAATTACTACGTACTAAGGAACTATCACAGAGTAATGATTCATTTAGATGTTTATTTGTCGGAAAATGTGCCTTGATGGTTTGCCTAGCACGTGGCTGAATTTTTTTTTTTCTGAAATGCCGTATATTAGAATGTTAGCCATTTTTCCGCGAGTGCCCCTTTTTATTTGTTTTGCATTTTTTTGCTTAGTCATGTTACCGTAAGGAATTGGCAAGTAGTGTCGCAAAACTTATATTTTTATAGTGTTGGAAAGTGTTTCTAGATGATCAGGCTACCCATGCCTATCTTTTTTTTAGCCAGATATGGCGTATATATAGGTATGTGTTCGATTTTCCGGTGATTGCCATTTTTTCGTTTTTTCCCAATTCTTTCAAAATTACTACGTACTAAGGAACTATCACAGAGTAATGATTCCTCTAGATGTTTATTTGTCGGAAAATTTTGATTACTTCTTTTTTGATTGAATATCATCAAGTTTTTTTTAGCTAAAATATTATATTGTTTTACATTTTTTTTTCGATTTTAATTCCCTTCAAAAAACTTTTTTTGGGTCAGAATTTTAATTTTATAGTCGTAAAATAATCGACAATTATCCAGCAACCCACCATACAATTTTTATGCATATCCAATTATAATTAGATTAGTAAATAACACCTTGAAATTGACATACCCTTCCTACATTTCAAGTGGCAGATTAGGGAGTCTGAGTCAGTGTGGTTGGCGGCCATTTTGTGGACATATCCGAAGCGTAAGCTGCCCTATCTATATATATTCTTGTTCCCTATAGAATTTGTGATATTTTGGTATATTTTTACCTGCATAAATATCATATTATATATTAAATATATGTATTTTTTTTACGAAATTTCTAAGTACTCAAAAAATTACCTTTAGATATGGCCCCTGATATAAATGTAATTTACAAAATAATGAAGATTTTTTTACATATTTCTATTTTAGGATAACATATGTTTAATCCCTAAAAAAATTAGCCACTTCCTATTTCATTTGGGTACCCAAAAAAATTCATGAAATTTGGACAATTTTTTTTGGCCAAAAAAAGTTACCCTTTTTTTTCTCATTTCAGATCTTCACCTCCATGGGTCTGACTTCATCCAAAATACATCAAGAGGTGTCCTAAACATTCAAGAATCAATTCCTAAAAGGATTTGTGTATATATGTATAAACTTTTTTTTATGAATTCTTATGTCAGGTCTTTTTTTTCTACTTAATTTTTTAAAATATTTATAATAAATAGTTTTTCTGCAGATGAGTAGTATTTATCTTTACAGTTGTTTCAAGCATTCATTGAAGTTTTTTTGGCAAAAGAAAAAAGGAGGTTACTGCAAAAACTGATTTTTCAAGAATTTTTTTTGGCGTCGGGGTCGTTCGCGTCCGAGTATACCCTTAAAGGGGTGTCCGAGGAGCGTACCTATCCAGGGTTAAAACGCAATATTACTACAGGAAATAAGGAATCTGACAAGAGAAGTAGAGCAAATGAAGCAAATAAGAAAGGAGGTGAAAGAATTGTCATCTGACTTAAAACAAGCTTTTAGTATTATAAGTCAGCAGCAGATGTTCCTGGAATCACTGGATGCAAGAGAACGTCGAAGAAAAATCATCATTACTGGAGTATCAGAAGTAGAAGACAATATAGGAAGGGATGATCATTCAAAATTGAGGAGGATTCTGGATGAAGTAGGATGCGATGAAGCTTTAGACCCAATGAATTGGGAAATTAAAAGGCTTGGTCAAGTGAATGATAGGAGGAAGAGACCAATCCTGGTAGTTGTCGACGACCAGAGACAGAAGGACAACATCTTGGATAAGGCCAAAAACTTGAAGGAAAAACCTGAACCTTTTTCGGCTATTTACGTGAAAAAAGATGTCCACCGAGCAGTGAGAAAGGAACTAGGAAGGTTAAGGAAGCGTGAGAGAGAAGAAAGAGAAAGGGCAGAAAATCAGGGAGCAAGCATATTCTGTGACAAGCAACGACGTGTCTTGTTGCGGGGCGGTCTTGTGATTGATAGGTATGCACCTTCGTATTTTTAGGAAGGTCACAAAACAGTGGTTTCCCCAGTGAACTAAATATGGGTTGTTGGAATGTTGCAGGAGTAAAGGATAAGATGAATAATCAAGATGTTTTATCTTTTGTTCTTAATTATCATATTGTTTGGCTATTGGAGATAAAAACAACTGCTAAAATAAATGTGCCTGGCTTTTATACATACCAAAATCCGTCTATGTATTGTGGTAGAAGAGGTGGAGTGGCAATGTTAGTAAAATATTCATTATTGAGTGTCATTAAATTTGTGAATATGAATATAGAAGGTCAAATTTGGGTTGAATTATCATGCTATCCTGGGTTTATGTTTGGAGGTGTTTATATACCACCAAGTGATTCGCCTTATTTTGTACCAACATGTTTTGGTAACCTTGGAGCTGTTATGAATGAGTATGAAAATGTAGTAGCAATGGGGGATTTTAATTCCCGTGTAGGTATTCCCCTTCTTTGTAACAAGAACTTTGAACCATATATATACAGTGGGGTGATTGATTTGAATATTAATGGTAATGGTAGGAATTAGTTGAATATGTGTCAGAGCAGTAACATGGTAATTGGTAACCACCTTGTTTATGGAGAACACACTTTTGGAGGCGGCTTAACTTTCAGAAGGGGGTCAGACTGGGTATCAGAAATTGACTTGTGCATTATTTCACAAAAATCACTTAATCACTTGAAGTCTGTTGAAATAAATCAAAACTTTTTAATATCTGACCATGCCCCGATGATGGTGAGGCTTAATCTCACTAGTACGAAGAATGCGACCCTTCCATTATTAACTGAGCGTGCAAGAGATTTGGGCAGATCTTACTTTGACTCAAATTATCGAGATCACAGTTGCATAACGAGAGGACTTGCTTGCAAGCAAGTAGATCTAAATAGATTTAAACGAGCAATAGATGAGGCAATACCTCCCAGTTTGGATGAAAATGTAAATTCAGTTTGTACTGGATTGGAATCAGCCACTATAATAATCAATAAGGTGGCTAAAGAATGTAAATTACCAAATGGGAGAGAGCAGGATCAAAATGAATGGGATCAGAATCACCCAAGGTGGAAAAGGATATTTGAAAAGGATGATCCAAAAATTATTTGGAAGTCAATTAACTGGAAAGGGAATGTAATGAATAATGATGACAGTACTCAACCGGATGACGTTCATTTCAAATTACATTTCGAAAGGCTCTTTAATCCTGATCCTAAGCTTGCAAACAATATCCAACCACTCGATATATCTTCGTCACCTAACATTCCTATTCTAGACGACCCATTCACTTATCAAGAGATAGACATGACAGTGAAAAAAATGAATAAGGGGAAAAGCTATGTTGGTGTGTGCCCTGGTATATTGTCGCTTTTGCCAATGACTTGGCTGAGCTTTTTCCTTACCATTTGTAACTTTTTATTTTGTAATTTTGTTTACCCTTTTGCATGGTGTCATGACAGGTTAGTTACACTCTTCAAATCAGGTAATAGAATGGACTGTGGGAATTACAGGGGCATAAGTATAATGAACACTTTTGCAAAATTTTATGATGCACTGTTGGTGAGACGTTTAAATCTGTGGGCTGGTATAGATAAATGTCAGGCTGGAGCCCAAAAAGGTAGAGGGTGTATCGAACAAATATTATCTTTGAGGCTTATGATGGACTACGCAATTTTTAAGAAAAAGAAGCTGTATGTTGTATTTGTAGATTTTAGTAAAGCATACGACCGTGTTCCAAGAGATAAGTTAATTGAGTGCCTAAAAGAGAAAGGTTGTGGTAAGACTATGTTAATGGCCCTTCATAAGATCTATGCTTGTACTAGAAGTGTCTTGAAATCAGCTGTGATTATATCTACTGTTGGAATACGTAAGGGTGCTCCAACAAGCTGTTTATTATTTACTATCTACCTAGACAAAATGGTTAAAATGATAAAAGAGGGAATTGGCAGAGATGGGTTTTTAGGGACAATGCATACGCTATTATTGATGGATGACACAGTTATTTTAAGTACATCAAGAGAAAAGTGTTTTGAGAAAATTGGGATTATGTTGGATTACTGTAACTTATATGGGATGATTGTTAACGGAAAAAAGACCAAGTTTTTTGTAGTAAATGGAAATGCAAGAGATAAAGAGTCTCTAGTCATAAATAATGTTAAGATAGACCATTGTGAAAAATATTTGTATCTTGGTGCATGGTTTACGGGTGATGGCAAAATGCAATCAGTGCTCAAACAACATGAAATTGAAAATGCAAAGACCATTAACAAGTTCTCAATATTTTGTTATAACAATACAACTATGCCATATGCATATAAAGTCAAAGTGTTCAAAGCAGCGTTAGGAGCCTCACTACTTTATAGTGCAGAGAGTTGGCTTACAAACAACGTAATATGTATGGAGAGGATATACAACCAGGCTGTTAGATGCTTATTGGGGGTCAGAAATAATACGCCTATGACATTGTGCTTAGTGGAGAGTGGCCTTGAGTCTTTTAATCGTGAAGTTCAAGTAAGAAGGAAACGTTTTTTAGAAAAAAAAATGGCGAACATTGATATGGAAGAACCGTTCCACTATATTTATGAAATTTGCAGAAGTGAAAATACACCCGGTTACAGATTTTTTAATTCTTGTCTAGTTGATAACATCATCAGGTCAAGCCTTGACCAAATGAAAAATGAAATCCGGAATAAACCTGAAACAGCAACAAAATATTATACGTACAGAAAATTTTAAATAGATCCTTGCAAAGGCATAGAGTGTACAGTGAAAATTTTTATGTACCAGACTATATACGAATTGCCTTCACTAGATTACGTTTAATGTCCCACGACCTAAGAATAGAGACGGGAAGGTGGAGTAGAACTCCAAGGGAGTTGCGAGTGTGTAATTGTGATTCACAGACAGTACAGAATGAAGTGCATGTCCTACTTGAATGTACAATGTCACGATCGAAGAGGCAGAAATTTAGTAATCTTAATTATACGAACATAGACGCACTGTTTGGAGAAGAAAACCACGTAATTGACCTGTGCCAGTATATATTTGAAGTGTTAAAGATTTATAATTTAATATTTGTTTTGTTTTTGTGTTGATATATGAGGGGTTTGTTGTGATGGTTGATTAATAGCCTTATATTTCTTTATGGAAGAAAATATGATTTTTCTGGACAAAATACTTTATAATGTAATGGGGAAAATGTATAATTGTTACAGAATAAAACCCACTGTTTTGTGTAAACTAAATATAATTATTGTACTACAATGTATATAAAGTTTTGTCAATAAAGAATAAATAAATGATAATATCACCCCTTCATTTAGCGACTTCCAATCTCGACTTTTCGTCATAGAATCATACTCATAGATTACACTTAGATCATTATTGAGAAACACGTGAAAGTGACCTACAGGCACACAAAATACGTATAAACCCCCAAATTGTGTATGAATAGATCCATGTCTATGATCAAAGTCCAAATGAAACACTTTGGGTTTTGCTAAGTACCAGCTTTATTTTTTTTCTTTTTTTTTTCTTTTCCTCATTGGTACTTCATTTGATGTTTCTGCTTAACACATAAAATAATTGGGCCGATCATAATGACAAATTGTGTTTTGTGAAGATATAGCAGTATATTTTTAGTATTCAAGATGGAGTTTTAAATAACAAAACGTTAATCACTTATTCTGTGTTCATGTAATATTTAGATTTATGATTATTTTTTTTTTCTTTGTGAAGTAAAATTTTTTTTTCAGAGATAAGAACAAGGATAACTTTATGCGCAATATTGTTTCATCCGTATTCTGAATCATTTCATCATAATCTCCTACGCCTTTTGACGCAAAGGGCGTCAGTTTACCTTCATAACATTCTTACATTGTTTGCATCTTTTTTTTTTTTTTTTTTTTTTTTTTTTCTTTTTTTTTCTTTTTTTTAACATGAGAGGACTGTAAGTCTTTCATTTGGAGATATGGCTTCTCAGCTAT
Source organism: Palaemon carinicauda (assembly GCF_036898095.1). Taxonomy (NCBI): domain Eukaryota; kingdom Metazoa; phylum Arthropoda; class Malacostraca; order Decapoda; family Palaemonidae; genus Palaemon; species Palaemon carinicauda. Next base: position 104,071,673 of record NC_090734.1, read on the forward strand.
TTTTGTGGTTCCTGGTTAGGTCCATTTCAGTTATTTGTAACAAACTGATAACCTTTGCTTTTGAAATTCTGAAATATTAATAAAATTTCACTTCATTGTCTGCCAGTTCTTTATACAGAACTCTCCCTCACTCATTTCTTTAATGACTGATGTACCCAAATCCTTTTCCTTTTTCGTCGGAATCTCTCTTCCTCCTCTTTAGTAGAAGAGCAATTGCTGCCAAATTTCTAATGCTGAAAGAATTATCTCCCATAATCCTCAAGTGATAGAGTCTAAGTAAACAATGAAAATTGCACGCTTGTAAACGGACAGGAAACGTCCAGTGTGAATGTACAACATTTCGATGCTGTTAGCCTGTTGGAAAGAAAACGGATCGTCTGGATCGGCCTTAAATCTGCACTCTGGCCTGTAGATGAGAGTGATGGATGTCTCTATCAGTCACTGTCCAAAGGAAAAGTTGACCGGTTTGGCTTATGTGATTGACAGTAAACAAAGTATTGAAAAGCTTGTTTAGCTTTTCGGTCTCGTAAGATTAAAACTCTGAATGGAACTTGATGCTTTTAGAGGTGTAGACGCAAGAGGTGTCTTTCCATTTTTTTTTCTTTCTTTTTTTAAAGACTGCAGATTTTTTACATCCGAAGCTATTCATTAGTTTCTTCAAGGTAGCAAAACGAGATTTTTTTGCACTCCTTGGAGAATTGTTATTGTCTCTCCCTTATGCAAATGTGGTACCTCAAGTTCAGATGATTACCGCCCAGTTTCGGTAACTCCTAAATTATCTAAAGTTTTTCAGCCTCTTTTGGCTAAACGTCAAAATAGGTTACCTGAATGTAATCATTTGTTCCCTACCTCGAAATTTAGCTTTTGTAAAGGCTTTGGAGCATGTGATGTGCTTATTACAAAAGCCAATGGATTACAAGATTCCCTTGATTGTGGTCAGGGGCTTAGTTCATATCATTGGCAATGATTTCATTGCTGCACTTGACCGTGCTAATCATGAGGCCCTTGTTTTCAAACTCAAACAATGATATTTTAAGTAATAGCTCACAAAGAGTTATTGTTGATGGTCACCATAATGAGTAAAGGAATGTGATATCAGGTGTTCCTTAGGGTGGTGTTCTTAGCCCATTTCTTTTCCTACTATATACCAATGACATGTTGTGCCTAGAAAACAAGATTATTGTGTATGTAGCTGATGTTACTGTCATGGAATCATCTGAATATATATCTGGGGTTTCGTAATACCATATCAGAAGTCTTTGGTAACATTTGAGCAGGGTACAAACTATGGAGCAGGATGTAGAACCTTAGAAAAATTCAATGTAGTTCGTTGACAGTGGTTCCTCTCCATCCGGATCTCAGCATTGTTAGTGTTTTATAACCGTGTATGGTTCTTATAAAGTTTCAGGTGTGATTATTGAATGCAAATATACTTTTGAGAAACATATTTGGTTTATCTGTTTTTCAATCATACATATGATTTGCTTATTGAGAAAGTCCTTTAAGATTTTTTATGATCAATCGATTAAGAAGAAGAGTTTTAACTCGTTAATTCTACCTAGTCTCGAGTAGCCATTTGGATAGTCTTCAGCTGTTGAACTTCATTTCTTGTACAGGAACGTGCGGTGTATTAAATTTCTCATTCCTTATATATATAGGCTTATATTGATCTCTGGCACCGTCGTTCAGTTAGTTCTTCATACATATTGAATAAGTTTTATTTTATATAATTTTGACCATCTTTTGTAACAAGATCTTTCAAGACAGTACCATCCTATTCGTAATACTAGGTATCTAGTTAATTTGATAGATATTTCTTCTCCATCCTTTGGCTTGATACTGCACAGTATATCAAGTCTTATTCCAGCTGTGATCATAATGTGGAATGGTCATCTTAATCTGGTGTTTGAATCGTTGGAACTTCAAAAGTTCAAACTTGCAGTGAATGTTTTTATTTTGAACAGACTGACCTAATTTTTTTTATAGTTTATATGTGGAAGATCTGTTTTAATGATGTTATATTTCTTAAAATATTTAATTTAGATTGTTCACTTTTTTGTAGTTTAATTACTTTCTTATTTCATTTGCTCATTGTAGCTTAGCTAATAATAATAATAACAATTATAATAATGATAATAATAATAATAGTAATAATAATAATAATGGTATTAATAATGCTAATAATAATAAAAATACTACTAATACTGCTGCTGCTACTACTACTACTACTACTACTACTACTAGTACTACTACTACTAATAATAATAATAATAATTGCGTGCCGTTATAGTATGTGGCCTACCTTTCGAGTGTGGCCTACGGAATTTTGTCTCTGATATAGTATGTGGCCTACATACTGTTATTACGAATATTGATCATGTAAGTACACATGGATTTCAGTATTTAACTATGTAGTTAATGTTAATGTTGTGGAAGGAGGGGGGGTCCAGGGGGGCGCAGTGCGCCCCCCCCGGGTAAGGACACGGCTTTTAGCATAGGTTAGGTGGGTTTTTTAAGTTAGCTTCTCCCGTCGTACTCGTAGGTAAGGACACGGCTTTTAGCATAGGTTAGGTGGGTTTTTTAAG
>NC_090734.1:104079257-104096757 GCF_036898095.1 Palaemon carinicauda
TCCACTTTTTCCAAATAGTGATAGTTCATGAGACTACTCTTGTAGAGAGAGACATATGGCCTTTTGGTTAAACAATATTGACTTCTTTCAATCACTTTTTTTTTTTTTTGATCCAATGTGAGATTTTTCTGAAAAATGGATGTTTCTAGAATTTGAATGACAAAATTTGTCAATGTTATTCAGATGATAACTTTTTTCTTTACTTGAGAGAGAGAGAGAGAGAGAGAGAGAGAGAGAGAGAGAGAGAGAGAGAGTTAAGTAGATTGCGGTCAATGTAGCTTTAGTTATTCCTGCTCTGTAGAGAGAGAGAGAGAGAGAGAGAGAGAGAGAGAGAGAGAGAGAGAGTTAAATAGATTGCGGTCATTGTAGCTATAGTTATTCTTGTTCTGTTAAGAGAGAGAGAGAGAGAGAGAGAGAGAGAGAGAGAGAGAGATGATCATTAAACAATAGGCGATACCATGCTACCCCTGTGCCCCCACTATTTACTAAATTAAGTTTTTTTTCTGAACGGACAAATTTCAGTGTTGACATTGAAATTTCAGGGATAAATTCATGATTTGGCCTAAAAGCTAATGGTACCCTAAAATGCCAATTTTACATATCACGTGGCTTTGAAAATATCAATTTTCGCTTTTTCAGCTATCATGTCATTACAAAAAGTTTTCAACCTATCTTGTAATATACCAGATAAAAGCCTATTAATCACAGATAGGTAGAAGAAAAAATAAATATTTTATACGGTTCCAATGAATAACTTAACGTCACTCACAAACACATCCTATGCATTCTACTCATACACACATATACCAAAGGCACTTCCCCCAATTTTGGGGGGTAGCCGACATCAACAATGAAACAAAACAAAAAAGGGGACCTCTACTCTCTACGTTCCTCCAGCCTTACCAGGGATTCAGCCGAGTTCAGCTGGTACTGTTAGGGTGCCACAGTCCAGCCTCCCACATTATCCACCACAGATGAAGCTTCATACTGCTGAATCCCCTACTGCTGCTACCTCCGAGGTCATCTAAGGCACCGGAGGAAGCGGCAAGGCCTACCGGAACTACGTCACAATCGCTCGCCATTCATTCCTATTTCTAGCACACTCTCTTGCCTCTCTCACATCTATTCTCCTATCACCCAGAGCTTTCTTCACACCATCCATCCACCCAAACCTTGGCCTTCCTCTTGTACTTCTCCCCTCAACTCTTGCATTCATCACCTTCTTTAGCAGACAGCCATTTTCCATTCTCTCAACATGGCGAAACCACCTCAACACATTCATGTCCACTCTAGCCGCTAACTCATTTCTTACACCCGTTCTCACCCTCACCACTTCGTTCCTAACCCTATCTACTCGAGATACACCAACCATACTTCTTAGACACTTCATCTCTAACACTTTCCATCACTTTCATTCCCCACAACTCCGATCCATACATCACAGTTGGTACAATCACTTTCTCATATAGAACTCTCTTTACAATCATGCCCAACACTCTATTTTTTACTACTCCCTTAACTGCCCCCAACACTTTGCAATCTTCATTCACTCTCTAACGTACATCTGCTTCCACTCCACCATTTGCTGCAACAACAGACCCCAAGTACTTAAACTGATCCACCTCCTCAAGTAACTCTCCATTCAACATGACATTTAACCTTGCACCACCTTCCCTTCTCGTACATCTCATAACCTTACTCTTACCCACATTAACTCTCAACTTCCTTCTCTCACACACCCTTCCAAATTCTGTCACTAGTCGGTCAAGCTTCTCTTCTGTGTCTGCTACCAGTACATTATCATCCGCAAACAACAACTGATTTACCTCCCATTCATGATCATTCTCGCCTACCAGTTTTAATCCTCGTCCAAGCACTCGAGCATTCACCTCTCTCACCACTCCATCAACATACAAGTTAAACAACCACGGCAACATCACACATCCCTGCCTCAGCCCCACTCTCACTGGAAACCAATCGCTCACTTCATTCCTATTCTAACACACGCTTTACCATTTTTTTAGAAATTTTTCACTGCTTGCAACAACCTTCCACCAACTCCATATAACCTCATCACATTCCTCATTGCTTCACTATCAACTCTATCATATGCTTTCTCCAGATCCATAAACGCAACATACACCTCCTTACCTTTTGCTAAATATTTCTCGCATATCTGCCTAACTGTAAAAATCTGATTCATACAACCCCTACCTCTTCTAAAACCACCCTGTACTTACAAGATTGCATTCTCTGTTTTATCCTTAATCCTATTAATCATTGCTCTACCATACACTTTTCCAACTACACTCAACAAACTAATACCTCTTGAATTACAGCACTCATGCCTATCTCCCTTACCCTTATATAGTGGTACAATACATGCACAGACCCAATCTACTGGTACCATTGACAACAAAAAACATATTAAACAATCTCACCAACCATTCAAGTACAGTCATACCCCCTTCCTTCAACATCTCAGCTTTCACACCATCCATACCAGATGCATTTCCTACTCTCGTTTCATCTAGTTCTCTCCTCACTATTCATTCTCAATTCCCATCACTGGCACCTCAATACCTGGAACAGCAATTATATCTGCCTCCCTATTATCCTCAACATTCAGCAAACTTTCAAAATATTCCGCCCACCTTTTCCTTGCCTCCTCTCCTTTTAACAACCTTCCCTTTCCATCTATCACTGTCTCTTCAATTCTTGCGCCAGCCTTCCTTACTCTTTTCACTTCTTTCCAAAACTTCTTCTTATTCTCTTCATATGACTGACCCAGTCCCTGACCCCACCTCAGGTCAGCTGCCCTCTTTGCCTCACATACCTTGCACTTTACTTCTCTATACTATTACTCTTCAGCCATTCTTCAAAAGCCCTCTTTTCTCTTCCACTTTTACCTTCACTCCTTCATTCCACCATTCACTGCCCTTCCTCATGCTGCCTCCAATAACCTTCTTGCCACATACATCACTTGCAATCCCAACAAAATTTTCTTTTGCTAACTTCCACTCCTCCTCTAAATTACCAGTTTCTCTTATTCTCAACCTTTCCTGATATTTACTTTTTACCCCCGGTTTTATTAGCTCTCCAACCCTCACAAGCTCCCTTTTACATCCACCTACTCTATTCTCCCACTCTTTTGCTACAATTAATTTTCCTTCCACCGAAAAATTATCAGACATACCGTTAGCCATACCCCTAAACACGTGCACGTCTTTCAATCTTCCAAACATTCTTTTAGTTATCAACACATAATACATTAATGCCTTTTCTACTACTCTTCCATTTGCCACTCATACCCATGTATACTTATTTTTGTTTTTCTTTTTAAAAAAGCTAGCACTTATTACCATCTTTTGTTCAACACACATATCTACCAGTCTCTCACAACTCTCATTTTCACCTGGTACGCCATACTTCCCTATGACACCTTTTACCTCTCCAGCGCCCACTCTAGCATTTAAGTCACCCATGACAACTACATAATTCCCTCTACCCAGTCCTTCTACACACCTAGTTAATTCATTCCAGAACTCATTCCGCTCTTCTTCACTTTTCTCACTACCTGGCCCATACGCACTGACAAACGCCCAACATTCCCTACCCAACCTAACCCTTACCCACATTAACCTAGATGATATCTCCTTCCATTCCACTACTTTACCTGCCATCCATTCACTCAGCAATAAAGCCACACCCTCTCTCGCTCTTCCTCTTTCAATCCAAGACACTCTACCAGACATTTCACCAAACATCACTTCACCCTTTCCTTTCATCTTTGTCTCACACAAGGCCTATACATCCATCCTTCTACTTCTAAACATACTACAAATCTCACATCTTTTACTTTCTATCATACTACATCCACGCACATTCAAACACCACAAAACTGGAGTGCAGGGAGCAGTCACTCTCCCCCCAGCTCCATCTCTTTGATGATGTCTCACAGGATTTTTATACAGGAGAGGGGGTTCCCAGCCCCCTCGTTCCGTCCCTTTTAGTCGCCTGTTACGACAAGCAGGGATAATGATGGCGCTATTCTAATTGTTTTTATGCCCACGCGGCTATTCATATTGTTTACAAATGTTATGCAGATAACTTTCATTTATGCATTCACTATATACAGTATATAAACAGATTTTATTTGATACCAAAAACATAGGTATACTTTAACTAAAACATTACCTTTACATTGGGTGTAACATTTTCAAAATTCCCGGAAATATTAAGAAATGAACATTAATAAAAGCAGTCTGAACCACTGACAAAGGTACATGTAATATCAAACCAACATCACACAATAATGATTTTCTAAGATTTTGTGAAACATCAGCACATGTATCAAAAGAAAATAATGTGAAAAAAAGAAACCTTCATGCAACTATCATCCCGAAATAGAAATCACCAATATTTAAAATTCATTGTCAATGTTTGTACAATAACTAATCTGGACCCATGTGATTGCAACAAACTCGTCCTCATCATCTGCTTCACTCCCACTATCTGAGGTATCTTCAGAAAAACGGTTAACAATGTCTCTGACCTTTTTTGAATGCATATCTCTATCGTACCATAAGGGCTCAGGAATTCCATCAATTTTTGTCCATCCAGGACTCTTAGTTACAGGAGGAATATCAGGCTTTGCAATATGTAACCTCTTCCAGATCCCAACTTGATAATTCCCACTTCAGAAGTGTTATTCCAAAGCTTTTTGACATGGTGGCAGTGTGGCCATGTCTACGTTGCGTGAAGTTTAAATAAGGTTGTCACTATCCTTTCCACACAGTACACAAGTTCATCCATCAGTTGTCTTGGAATGTGACCAATGTCTCCCAGCTTCGCAGGAATGGGTAAAAATACGCACATTTTTTTCAAGGGTTTTCACCTCTCTCAAACCTCTAACACCGCTGGTTGAGCCAAAACTTGTTCACCCGTGAAATACCTCGAGAACATTGCAGTGCTCTTTGGTTTATTGCTATACTTACATTGATGAGATCTTTCTTATTTCCACTCCCTGTGTTGAACAGCAGGGGCACATTGCCCATTGAGGGTCGATAACAAAGCAAAATAAAATACACATCCGTGTCAGGACTATTGATTCTGAAGTTCTTGTAAGTTTTCTTCTAGTATAGTTGGGAGGGCAAGATGATTCTGGAATCTTATTTTGGTTGAAACAACTTTCGTGCATATATTTCTTTGTTTTTACTCACACCCCTTTCTCACATAAACACGAATAATATATTGGTATGACACGAGGGCTATTAATAATACATAATATTATTGAAAAACATCTCTCAACTTTTATCTCATACTTCTAACGTCGCTTTACCGCACCAAATCCATTCCAAGAGCAAAGAAAATTTCTCGAAATAATAGGGTAATGAATAGTTTCAGAGCTCCTTTTCAGGAACACATCCACAAAATATATGGTTTCAAAATACAACATCATCATTTAGGATCGTCCTGAGGGAGTTAATTCCCTAAATTGATTTGAGAGATGGAAGTTTATTTATTCATTGAGATTTTATTGACTTGATTTGGTTTTCATTTGTGATCTCTATAGTTTTTAAACCAACTTTTTTCAGTATATATCTTACATTTACCGATCTATTTTTACATGTTCTTTTAATGTCACTTTGTACCGGCGAATTTCTTTAGCTTTGTATTCCGTTGTCTCCTCCGCTTTCCCCTGCTTAGTTTGCTATCTCTAGGCACCCATTTGGTTATCCTCTTTGTCAATATATTATTTGTCACTCGAATTTTATGTGCTACCACGATCATTTACTTATGTTATTTGTAGTTAGAATATACTTTAATTTATTCCACTGTGATTTACTTTACTCTCATATCCAAATTGTTTTTTTTTTCTGTGTTAGTCATATAACTGTTTGAGTTGTAACTACTTTATACTTTAGGTCTGTTGAAAGGCTCCGAGTTTCTGATGCACAAGTTAATACTGTATGACTACCTGATTAAATACTTTTCTTTGGGAAGTAATTGGATTTTTGTTTTTCCGGATCTCATTTTGTTTCCTCATAGCTCTCTCTCCCAAGCCTATCCTTCTTTTTTCATTTCGGTCGCATGTCTTTTGGGAACACTTTCTCTATGTTCTAGGTATGTATAGTAATTGAGAATATGGTGAAGTTCGACTATAACACTTACTGTATATGTAATTTCGCTGTATTTTTTTTTTAACATTATCTAGATTTTACTCATATTCATTTTCAGTCATATATATCTATACAACTACATTTTACTTTATACACACACACACACACACACACACACACACACACACACACACACACACACATATATATATATATATATATATATATATATATATATATATATATATATATATATATATATATATATATATATATATATATATATAGTAGGTAGTAGGTTGGTCAGGCACCAGCCACCCATTGAGATACTAACTATAGAGAATTATGGGGTCCTTTGACTGGCCAGACAATGCTATATTGGATCCCTGTCTCCGGTTACGGTTAATTTTCCCTAAGCCAACACATACACCGAATAATCTGGCCTATTCTTCAGATATTCTTCTCTACCCTCATACACCTGATAACACTGTGATTACCAAACAACTCATTTTCACACAAGGGGCTAACTACTGCACTGTAATTGTTCCGTGGCCACTTTCCTCTTGGTAAGGGTAGAAGAGACTATTTACATATGGTAAGCATCTCTTCTTGGAGAAGGACACTCCAAAATCAAACAATTGTTTTCTAATCTTGGGTAGTGTCAGAGCCTGTGTATTGATCTTCCACTGTCTTTGGTTAGAGTTCTCTTGCTTGAGGATACACTCGGGCACACTATTCTAATTTTTCCTCTTCCCCTCGTTTTGTTAAAGTTTTTGTTGTATATATGGGATATATCTATTTTAATGTTACTGTTCTTGATATATTTTATGTTTTCCATTTTTCCTTTCCTCTCTGGGCTATTTTCCCTGTTGGAGCCCCTGGGCTCATAGCAACCTGCTTTTCCAGCTAGAGTTTTAGCTTAGCAAGTAATATATATATATATATATATATATATATATATATATATATATATATATATATATATATATATATATATATATATATATATATATATATATATATCATATATATATATATATATATATATATATATATAAATATATATATATATATATATATATATATATATATATATATATATATATATATATATATATATATATATATATATATATATATATATACGATATAAATAAAGTGCGCTTGCTGTTCTTTTGTTCGATTGTTCCTACATGTATCCATCCACTCTCTCTCTCTCTCTCTCTCTCTCTCTCTCTCTCTCTCTCTCTCTCTCTCTCTCTCTCTCTCTACAAGATTCATAGGAATATATCTAAGTAGATATGATCGTTAGATGCAAAAAGCAGCAACACATTTTCCCGTCCCCAATGTGAGAACATTCGTCATATCGCATACAAAGCAGACTCTTCGTTTCTCTTTTACTCCCGTCTTTTTTATTTTCTTCTGATGTCTTTTATTGTAAATTCAAGAACACGTCTACATTGGACATGCCGAAAGAGTGTGAGAGATCTACTGTCCCACAACAGAATCTGATATTTGGTTTTGCCTCTTGGAAAGACGCTGTTTATGTATGCGGTGCTATGTTTTTTTTACACACACGCAGATATACACACACACAAGCGCACACCCCCCCCCCCCCCCACACACACACACACACACACACACATATATATATATATATATATATATATATATATATATATATATATATATATATATATATATATATATATATATATATATATATATATATATATATATATATATATATATATATGTATGTATGTATATATATATGGCGTAATTTCTCAACAAGATGATAAAGGTAGAGAGCGATCGATTTGCTTTTCTTCCAGGGCATTATAAGGAGCAGAAAAGAATTATAATATATTTGATCGAGAGACTTTGGCTATTCTTTGGGTTATAGAGAGGCAATTTTTTTTTCTTCCCCGATTGAGTTACATACTGGTCATCGCTTCTTCGGGATTTATTTTTCAAAGGGGACTTGATATCTAGACAAGTAAGATGGATTGAAAGATTGTTAGAGTTTAAAATAAAGGGGTTTGACCACAAAGAAGGTGAAGCTAATAATGTAGCTGATGCCCTCTCTAGAGGTGCAGTAATAAGAGTAACAACTAGAGCACAAAAGAGGAACGAAGAACAAAACCAAAATATTGAAGGCCCCCCTCAAAATATAAAACGGGATGTGAATTCTTGTGGGGAACAATCAGAAAATAAGATCCACGAGTGAGAGAGTGAGAGAGTTAGTGATATTTCTAAGAGAGAGAGAGAGAGAGAGAGAGAGAGAGAGAGAGAGAGAGAGAGAGAGAGAGAGAGAGAGAGCACATACAAGTGGTTCTGGAAAAGTTGTTTACAAAAGTGCCAGTCACAATGTACCTCCTTATCCCTGCATAAGCGACATTCCTGGAATTGATGAGTAGGAATGTTTCTTTGCTGTTATTTTTGTTGTTTGAACAGACCTCATTTCTTCTTTTGACCGGTTCTAAATAAACTTGATGATAACAATGTGTTCTTATGTTGGAGCTAAATGTATAAGTAAAGTGTTATGATAATCTATCTGAGTGTAGCAATATGTATGATATACTGAAGAGCGAGCCTAAAAATAAAAACAGAGATGTTAAATGTAGGTCAGGTCAGTTGTTGATCCATCCGACGGATGTTTTACTATTGATGTATTGATATGATTCCTGGTTGCTTGGACCGGGGCTGTTCCCGAAGGGCAAGTGTCTACGGGATTAAAGTTCAGCACAGAGGGAAGGCAGTGTTAGAGGAAGGTGTAGAAGTGAATACCTTTTACTTAGAGTTATATGAGAAGGGTGAGAAGCTTAATGCAAATGTAGAAGTAATTTTAAAAATTGCAAAACGCTGGTGGTGAGTTGTGTTGCGAAATTGTGTTTTACCCTCGGACAAGTAAAATCAAGGGATGAAGGAGTATTTATTCCTACCCTAATAACGCCCAAAAGGCCAATATTGCCCACAACCTGAGGGAGGTTATTGACGAGGCTGTGTAATACTGATATGTATATGATTTTTTTTTTCACTTTGGGTATTCTGTTTTTAGTTGCAGAGGTTTCAAAAAGAAAAACAGAATGAAAAATCTAACAAGAGCACCGAGAGCAGAGTAACAATAATTTAATGTCAATATTGGATAAAATAACTTTAAAATTAAAAAGATTAGATTCTTTATTTATATTGAATGAATATTAAATGTGGCAAAGCAATGGAACTCTGATGGCTGAAGTGGAATCCTTAATCACTAGTGACTGCCTGTGGTAGAAACCACTCAACTCTTGCCTGTTTTTGAAAACTATGGATTCTGCAAACCACGAAAAAAATTCCATGAAAATCCTAATGTAACATTTATCTAAAGTTCCTTTATAAGCAATAATGAATGGTATACAATATATCAATATCAAATGCAAATATGCCAATATAACATTACATATAAGTGAACTAGGTACCTAAATAAATTTGCCAAGACCAGGAAGATAACTGAAGCCGATGATACAATCCAGCAAGCACAAGTAACCTAGTCTAGTAACAAATTAGAAAATTAGGCTCACTAAAATCCTAAGTTATGTAATATTAAATCAAATATGAAAAAACAAACCAAGGAAAATAAGATCTTATACGGTATACCAATTTAAGCAAATCCGAACACCCACTAGGCTATCCTATGCACAAAACAAAAATATGGAATTAAGCTAAAAATAACACTAGTAATTTTATAATGAGCCTACAATTCATAGAAAATTTATAATAGAGGCTTAAGACTTGGATAATTAATATTCATTTCAAATATTATAACCCCCTAACCAAATTTGAACCATGTGCCACAAAATCATAGGAAACGTACTGGGTTGGTAGGCCATATCCTTAAAATCCCAATGCAAATCAAAGAGCAGAAGATCCCATTGTTGAGAAGTATGTATTCTGAAATCTTGATATTACACTCTTCGTGGTAGCACTCGTGGTAAGCAATTGCAGGAGGGGTGGCCTTAAAATAAAGTGCTACTTCATTTTCATAGCACTTCTTTACTAGAAGAAAACATTATCCAATATAGCGGATATCCCTCCTCACTCTTCCCTCATTACCAGTAGGTGAATTTTTTTTCCCAAGGAAGATGGAATCAGGAACTACAAATATCAAAATACAGCCAGCAGAGGCATCTATGGACAGAGCTTATCCTTGAAACTCCTAGTATTTCTTTTTAATTTTGCTTTGTATGGCAAAAGGGGGGTTTCAGGGATAACACAAATATGAACTTAGATATACAGTATATATATATATATATATATATATATATATATATATATATATATATATATATATATATATATATATATATATATATATATATATATATATATATATATATATATATATATATATATATATATATATATACACAATTTTATAAATTTTCTACAAAGGTAGTATATAATAATTCTTCAACAAGAGGTCATAAAACAGAATGAGTGAAATTATTTTATATTATGTTGTATACATTTTTACATGCAGTATTTCTTTTTTTTTTTCCTTTTTTTGTGGGGGGGGGGAGGTATGCATATATTTTATGTTGCATATCTGTCTAGTACATGCTACGCCCTATTACGGGTCGGAGTGTCCTCCATAAATCATAGACTACAGAGGGCGAGTTCACACCTCCCGGAGTGAGGAGCACTGGGGTGGGGGGGAGAGTAAGGTCCTAATCCTTGAATGCAAAATATGTAGAAGTATATATTTTATACAGTGAGATTAATTGACTTTTTAAAAAAGAGTACTATGACTCTCATAAATTGTAGTGCGTAGTTACTGAACACTCCTATAGGGCTGTGTAAAGTATACGCACGAACATCTTTATAATAGTGAAAAAATCCATGGTCCAATGTCTCACTATCTGTTGATATGGGACCCACACACATACACACACAAATATATATAGCTATATATATATATATATATATATATATATATATATATATATATATATATATATATATATATATATATATATATATATACATACATATATATATATATATATATATATATATATATATATATATATATATATATATATATATATATATATATATATATATATATATATATATATATATATATGCACATATACTGTATACTGTACAATAAGATATATTGCTGTTTTTATTCCAATGAAGGACAAGTGTTTGGGGGTTTGACCAGTTTTCTTCACCAAGGTGGTAAATGCATGATGTTATTAGAAGATCTTTTGCTCTGATCGCTCTGAGTCAGAGTTAACCAACCGAATACGGGTGGTCGTAAATATAGAGATAATTTGTGATAAATTAAAGGGAACAAGAAACATAAGTAATGAACACATGAAAAGCGTGCTGGCAGAATGTATGTGGGTATAGTAGTAACTCGGCGAGCTGTCTGACTGCAACAAGGGTTGCAAGTAGAATGGGAAAATGTTGTTGCAAACTTGAGTATTATTAAGTAGTGCGGAGGACTTTGTTTTGCTTCTGTCAGACTGCATTCCGAAAATATTTTTTTTATTTCCAAAAGTTTTACCTTTACTTATAGATACTCCAGTTATGTTACTGCGACCGATAATTGTAGGAAATATTATTAAAAAAGTGAAGAGAGAAGTTAAAAGCCAAAATCTACTGAAATATTATTCTAACAACATAATCTGTGCATATATATATATATATATATATATATATATATATATATATATATATATATATATATATATATATATATATATATATATATGTGTGTACACACATATATATAATAAAATGTCTGGCAATGATAACAATATATCATAACGTATTCTTTGTTCTGATTGTAACTTGTTCTATGGCAGATAAATAGCCAAAGGTATTTCAGTCAGAATAAAACAGTATATGGTGGCCCTCTCTAGAGTTCTCTTAATAATGCCTTGGCCTCCCACGGGCTATATGATTTAGTCAGAGAATTGGATGGTCAGACACGAGTAAAATAATCCACGTAAATCACTTTATCCAAAGGAGTATTGCCAAATCTTTTTTAATCTCTAGTCTTGGGTAGTGCCATAGCCTCTGTACCATGGTCTTTCACTGTCTTGGGTTAGATTTCTCTTGCTTGAGGGTACACTCGGGCACGCTATTCTATCTTATTATATTTTTTTTCTTCCTTTTGTTTTTTTGAAATGGTGAGTTGAGCAGGCTTAATAGAAGGGCCATGGATGCCTGGTGGTTTATCAAGAGGTTGTCTTTTTCTTTTCTGATTATTTTTTTTCTCAAAACCATCCTTACTGTCCTCCCTTCAGTTGAAGTGGCTATTCTTGCGGTTATTTAGCCTTGCATGGTGTACCGGCTCCTCCATGTTGACCAGTTTTTCTGACTTTTTACTATAGTCTATGGGTTTCATCAATCACTTTATTTATTATTCTGTACATATTGTTTTTGTTATAATTCTTGTTACTCTAGTTTTTAATTATGATGTCTCTTTTATTTCTATTAATTTTTATGCTGTCTTGAGACATTGAGTGAAATCCGGGACCAGTACGTCCCAGATTTCGTCAATGTTGTCTTCTGTATTACAATATTCGTGGTCTTCATGTGAATATCCAAGACCTTACAGTTGTGTCCAAACAGTATGATATTCTTTTGTGCACAGAAACTTTGGTTTCTGATATGAGGCACTCCTCTGAACTCCTTATAAGTGGTTTTAAAAAGTCAATAATGTTGAAACGTGATACCATCCCTAGGGCCAAGGGAATGGCAGTGTATATTAGGACCGAGTACCCTGCTTCTCATAAATCCTGCTATCATTTTGGATGTTATGAGATTCAGGTTATAAAAGTTTGCGGCCGGGATAACAACGTTTATTTGTGTTTGATCTACCGAAGTCCAGACATGGATGATTCTATCTTCCATTGTCTTCTTACCATTATGGCTAAGATACAAGAAGATGATAGAAATGCTTCTTTTGTCTTTGTTGGTGATTTTAATGCTCACCATAGGGAGTGGTTAAGTTCTATATCTCCTACCGATCGCCATGGCTTAAGAGCTTTAGACTTTGCCTCTGAATCAGGCTGTGAGCAAATCATAAATGAAGCTACTCACAGGTCTGGTAATTGCTTGGACCTCGTATAAACGGACTCCCCTGGCGTTATACCTATTAATGTTGGTTCTTCAGTCGGGACATCTGATCATGCCTTAATTTCATTAGTAGTGAAGACTGAGCAGCCTGTCCCTGATATATCATACTCTTGTAAAAATTATATGTAATCCTAAGCAAACTGGAATGGGATTTTGCATGATCTTTTGTGCTTTAATTGGTCACAATTATATAGTAGTGTAAATCCTGTTGCCCCTTTGAATGAGATTCTAGTCAACATAATTGATAGGCGTATCCCTTATCGTGTGCTAAGGTACCGGGTGAAAGACAAACCGTCGTTCAATGATGATTATAGACGTGCTTATTTGGAGAAGCAGGAGGCCTATCATCTTTGGAAGGGTAACCGATCAGATTAGACCTGGAAGAACTATACTCAGCTTCGAGCTTTTGCTCAGAAAGTTTATGCCTTAACTGAAAAAGAGGACAATTTACCCATAAAAGAAACCCTTTCCTTAAATCTGCACTCTTTGATGTAGATGCAACAGTTCCCCCTTTACTTAAACCAGATGGCTCAGTCACTCACTGTCCAAAGGAAAAGGCAACCCTGTTGGTTGATGTTTTTGACAGTAAACAGAGTAATGAAAAACTTGAATTTCCTCATTCCTTTTTTCCTGAGGCTAAACTAACTAGTTTAGCTTTTTGATCTCGTGAGATTAAAGCTCTGTTAATGGACCTTGATGCTTATGGAGGTGTAGACCCAAATGGCATTTTTCCTTTTGTTTTTTACAAAGACAGGAGATTGCTTAGCTCCAAAGTTATCTGTTATTTTTTTTTTGCAAGTTAGCAAGACGAGGAGCTTTTTAGCACTTGTTGGAGAATTGGTAATGTTACTCCTCTATGGAAATGTGTTTGTGGTAGCTCAAGTACCACTGATTACCGCCCAATTTCCATAACTTCCATATTATCTAAAGTTATTGAACGTCTGGCAAAACGTCTTAATAGGTTTGCTGAAGGTGATCATCTATTCCCTAGTTTTCAATTTAGTTTTCGTAAAGGCCTTGGAACATGTGATGCCCTTCTTACAATCTCCAACGCTGTACAGATATCCCTTGATTCCGGTCAGGAAGTTCGTATGACTGGCCTTGATTTTAGTGCTACATTTGACCGTGTTAATCACGAGGGCCTTGTTTTCAATCTGACACAGTTGGGAGTGGGTGGGTCGTGTCTTACCATTATTATTGATTTTTTAAGTAATAGATCTCAAAGAGTTGTTGTTGATGGGCACCATGGTGAGTATAGGAATGTGATATCCGGTGTTCCACAGGGTAGTGTTCTTGGTCCATTACTTTTCATACTATATACACATGACATGTGGTTTGGCCTAGAAAAACAAGCTTGTTGCATATGCATATGATGCTACTCTCTTTGCATTAATTCCATCCCCTGAAGGTAGATCTGGGGTTGGTGAATCCCTTAATAGAGATTTAGCTAAAATTAGTGAATGGTGCCATTTATGGGGTATGAAGATGAATCATATAAAACTCAAAGTATGATTGTTGGTAGGTCAAGGACGGTGGCTCCTCAACATCGGGATCTCAGTATTGATAATGTTTCTTTAAATTTATATGACTCTTTTGAAATTTTAGGTGTGATTCTCGACAGCAAATTTACTTTTGAGAAACACATTAGGTCTGTGTCTTCTTCAATTGCAGAAAAATTTGGCTTATTGAGAAATTCTTACAAGATTTTCGGTGATCAATCTATTCCGAAGAAGTGTTTTAATTCTTAATTTCTACCTTGTTTTAAGTATTGTTCTCCTATCTGGTATTCAGCTGCTGATTCTCATCTTAATTTGTTGGAGAAAAACTTTCTTATTCCTGATGTACATATTAACCCTGGATAGGTACGATGGGTCGTTTGCGACCCCGAGCGTCAAAAAAAAACAGGTTTTTCTCACGTGACTCACCCCCGTGACTGAATTTGTGGGTGATCGACCTGCAGGAGGTGTCTCCCCTACACGCTCTAGTAGTGTCCAGATGTGCATTGCTGTAGCTGTACTCCTTCCCCGATTTCTGAGACGCGTCGGGGTCGTTCGCGTCCGAGTTTACCCTTCTAAGGTAGTTTGCATAATTATCAAAGTTATTACATATTATGAAATTGTCGTAGAATGGTGCAACTTGTATAGGTCATCAGTTGTGGAAAGTCTTGGTGGATTGTTTGTCTACCATGTGCATGTTTTTTTTTTTTAGTTAAAATGTCGTTCATCACCACGAGGACCATTTTACCGCGAGTGCCCCTTTTTCATTTTTTTTCATTTTTTTGCCAAGTCATTATTCCGTAAGATATTGCCAAATAGTGTCGTAAAACTTTTGCTTGTTTAGTGTTGGAAAGTGTGTCTAGATGATCTGGCTACCCATGCGTGATTTTGTTTTTGTCAGATACGATGTAGTTATTGGTATATTGGGTATTTAACTGCGGTTACCAATTTCTGTTTTTTTTTCAATATTTGTAAAAATTACTACGTAGTAAGGAATTGCCGTATATTATTCATTTTTTTTTCATGTTTATGTGTTAGAAAGTGTGCCTTGATGGTTGGGCTAACACGTGCATGTCTTTTTTTTTATCTGAGATGTCGTATATTAGAATGTCGGGCATTTTACCGCGAGTGTCCCTTTTTCATTTTTTTTTTCATTTTTTTGCCAAGTCATTTTTCCGTAAGATATTGCGAAATAGTGTCGTAAAACTTTTGCTTTTTTAATGTTGGAAAGTGTGTCTAGATGATCTGGCTACCCATGCGTGATTTTGTTTTTGTCAGATACGACGTAGTTATTGGTATATTGGGTATTTAACTGCGGTTGCCAATTTCTGTTTTTTTTCAATATTTGTAAAAATTTACTACGTAGTAAGGAATTGCCGTATATTATTGATTTTTTTTTTATGTTTATGTGTTAGAAAGTGTGCCTTGATGGTTGGGCTAACACGTGCATGTCTTTTTTTTTTATCTGAGATGCCGTATATTAGAATGTTGGGCATTTTTCCGCGAGTGCCCCTTTTTATTTGTTTTGCATTTTTTTTGCTTAGTCATGTTACCGTAAGGAATTGGCAAGTAGTGTCGCAAAACTTATATTTTTATAGTGTTGGAAAGTGTTTCTAGATGATCTGGCTACCCATGCCTATTTTTTTTTTTAGCCAGATATGGCGTATATACTAGTATGTGTTTGATTTTCCTGTGATTGCCATTTTTTCGTTTTTTCCCATTTCTTTCAAAATTACTACGTACTAAGGAACTATCACAGAGTAATATTTCATTTATATGTTTATTTGTCGGAAAATATGCCTTGATGGTTTGCCTAGCACGTGGCTGAAATTTTTTTTTTCTGAAATGCCGTATATTAGAATGGCCATTTTTCCACGAGTGCCCCTTTTTATTTGTTTTGCATTTTTTTGCTTAGTCATGTTACCGTAAGGAATTGGCAAGTAGTGTCGCAAAACTTATAATTTTATAGTGTTGGAAAGTGTTTCTAGATGATCTGGCTACCCATGCCTATCTTCTTTTTTTAGCCAGATATGGCGTATATATAGGTATGTGTTCGATTTTCCTGTGATTGCCATTTTTCGTTTTTCCCATTTCTTTCAAAATTACTACGTACTAAGGAACTATCACAGAGTAATTATTCATTAGATGTTTATTTGTCGGAAAATATGCCTTGATGGTTTGCCTAGCCACGTGGCTGAATTTTTTTTTTCTGAATGCCGTATATTAGAATGTTAGCCATTTTTCCGCGAGTGCCCCTTTTTATTTGTTTTGCATTTTTTGCTTAGTCATGTTACCGTAAGGAATTGGCAAGTAGTGTCGCAAAACTTATATTTTTATAGTGTTGGAAAGTGTTTCTAGATGATCTGGCTACCCATGCCTATCTTTTTTTAGCCAGATATGGCGTATATATAGGTATGTGTTCGATTTACCGGTGATTGCCATTTTTTCGTTTTTTCCCAATTCTTTCAAAATTACTACGTACTAAGGAACTATCACAGAGTAATGATTTCTCTAGATGTTTGTTTGTCGGAAAATTTTGTTTACTTTTTTTTGATTGAATATCATCAAATTTTTTTAGCTAAAATATTGTTTTACATTTTTTTTTTCGATTTTATTTCCCCTTCAAAAAAATTTGTTTGGGTCAAAATTTTTATTTTATAGTCGTAAAATAATCGACAATTATCCAGCAACCCACCATACAATTTTTATGCATATCCAATAATAATTAGATTAGTAAATAACACC
>NC_090734.1:104109257-104114257 GCF_036898095.1 Palaemon carinicauda
ATATATATATATATATACCCTGAACGTCATTTGGACAAGTTTTGGTGTTTGTACCACCAAGTGAAACATTCTTATTAGATATTGTCATAATATGCACCTCTAACAGTATATCTATTAAATAGACCATTTTCAGGAGTATGAGGAAAATTCAGTGGTGAATTTCATGGAACAGAAATATTTTGCTCTTCCAAAGCTTAAGATATTTATAGATGCATATAAACTTATCCCTTATTCTCATCTTTTTCTTATTTTTAGAGGTTTTTTATTAATGCGCTAAAAAAAAAATCATATAAAATATAGAAACTACATTTTGTCCTTCATAAATTTGTAAATTTTTTATCATAATGATTTATTATAAAACACTGATTAAATTGCCCTTTTTCTTTGCACCATTTAACTATAATGTCGTTAGCTTGAAAGAACGCAACGGGGTGTTGGAAATATCTTCCTTTTCTGAAGCAAAGAGAAAGTATCTGAGTAAATTCTAGTGAGGGAAGATGCACATCACCATGAGGAGGATAAGTACGAGTAGGATAAGAAGGCTAAGCAATGAGGAGGTGACGAGGAGGATGAGTGGGACGAGTATGAGTATGAAGGGGACACGGAAAGCTGAATTCTTTTACGATTATTACCAATATTGAGGGTCTTTACATCTGAGGCATTTTCGATCACATAATCATTATTCTTTACGGTAAAGGATATTCATTGCGGCTCGCAGAAAGGGGTCTCAAGGATTTGCATTTCCTGAGAGAGAGAGAGAGAGAGAGAGAGAGAGAGAGAGAGAGAGAGAGAGAGGCCGATATAAGAGCGGTGAACTTTATGATAACGTATCTTATTTTTTTTTTTCTTTTTTTTGCTTTTTTTCAAATAACCCAATTTTTTAGATGGGAATTCGTGACTAAATTTACTCATGTGGCTTGGCTCAAACAATATGCGCCCTTATTGCCTAACAAGCAGTCATAGTTCATGCTTGGCCAATATTGGGGTTATTTGCACAAATTCTATAATCTGACATGTTACTCTTATTCTTTTCAATCTCCAAAATTTCTCCCGATCCCTTTCTTGACAACATTGAAATGAATATCATATCATTGTACTGTACGTGTTTATTATCATTAATTCAGACATTGGCAGAATATCCAAATTTTTCCTGATTAAATCATTCATTTCGATACTAAATTTACATTGTTTATTATTATTATTATTATTATTATTATTATTATTATTATTATTATTATTATTATTATTATTATTATTATTATTATTATTATTTTTATTATTATTATTATTAGCTAAGCTACAGCCCTAGTTGGAAAACCAGGATACTACAAGCCCTTGGGCTCCATAAGGGAGATTAGCTCATTGAGTAAAAGAAACGAAGACATAAATAAACTATATACGAAAAGTAATGAATAAAAAGATAAGATATTTATGATCAGTAATAACTGTCATAATGAAGAGACTAAAGTCAACCTGGTGAATATGAAAATATTTGAAGCGAGTAGTTTGGTTTGCTGAAGTCCCATCGATTCATCTAAAAGATTATGAAATCATTCTACAATCTGGTCAGAGCCGTAATAAAACTTCTCGGCTACTGTGTATTATTGGGATGGGGAAGGAAAACCTGTTAGAATTAAGAGGCGTACCTTTGATTAAATTTCATAAATCTTATAATATAAATAACGCTAAATTATTACATAAGACAGACTACAGATTCCTTATAAAAATTCCCCAAACCCAGACCACTAACCAAACCGAAAAAAGAGACCATTTGATAAGACCTTCCTGTGCTAATATATCGGCTTCCTCCGTTTCTGGGTCTAACTTTCAAACCACTTTATTAGGAAACTTATAAATGATCTAGCAGTTCAGGTCTTACCCAGAATTGAAAGCTTACTACGAATCAATTTGAATAATGAGAGCCTTTTCTACTTGCGTGGAAGTTATCTGTTAACTACTGGAATAAATGTGATTTGAATTTTTTTTTTCTTCTTTTTCTTTTTTTTATGAGAACGTCAGACGAAGCTTCTTTGCGATTTATGAAATTAGGGCTCTACGGCTATCGCCTAATTATTTTTCATACTATGTACACATGACACGGGGTTGACCTGGTAAACAAGATTGTTGCATATACAGATGATACTACTCTTTTCCATCAATTTAAACTCATGAATGTAGACTTATAGGTGCAGAAATCTTTCATGGAGATCAAGCTAAAATTAATGCAAGATGCATATTATTGAGCATGAAGTTGAACCTTACGAAAACTCAAAGTATGATTGTAAGTATGTCGGGGGCAGTAGATGCTGAACATACAGATTTCTGAATTGATAATGTTTTTTTTTTTTTTCTATTGGATGCTTATAAATAATAGGTGTATTTCTCAATTTTACATTCACCTTTAAGAATCACATTCAATCTGTTTGTTCTTAAATTGCAATAAAAAAAAAAAAAAGGAATTTGACTCATTGACAATGTTTTTTTTTTTCTTTTTTAAGATTTTCCGCAATTAGCGTATAAATTATTTTTTCATTTTTCCACTTTGTTTGAGTATTATTTTCCTCTCTGGTTGACTATCATCATCATTATTATTATTATTATTATTATTATTATTATTATTATTATTATTATTATTATTATTATTATTATTATTATTATTACTTGCTAAGCTACAACTCTAGTTGGAAAAGTAGCATGCTATAATCCCAGGGGCTCCAACAAGGAAAAGAGCCCAGTGAGGAAAGGAAACAAGAAAAAATAAAATATGTCAAGAATAGTAACAACATTTAAATAATTATCATTATAATTGTTGGATAGCAGCTTGTTGATTTGGATATAAATCTCTGTCTCCGTCCTTAAGTTAGCTCTCTATGAATGTTGCATAAAATTTTCATTATTCGGATTATCCATTACATTCAGATCTACCCTGACATTAGCATCCTGTACCTAGCACTAAGTATGGAGTTAATGCTACCATTCATACCTTTTCCATCATGTGGCATAATTTTGCTCGCTATTTTAGAAATTTTATTCCAGCTTTAACCAGATTGTGGAGTGGTCTTCCTAATGTGATGATGGATTTAGTGGAACTTCTGAAATTCATATTTTTTATGAATTATATTTTGTTTAACAGGTTAACATAAGTCTTGATCTGTAGTTTATGCATGACTGAGCCATTTTAGCGTTGTTACTGATCTTGAAATATATTTTTCTTATTTCTTTGCATTACTAATATATGTTTTCTCATTTCCTTTCTTCGCCAAAGTGCTTTCCTTGTAGGTGCACTTGGACTTGCAACTACCAATACTACTTTTCCATCCAGTGTTGTGGTTTGCCTGGTCATAATATTTCGTGGCGTTGAGGCAGGCATGATCATTGAACATCGAAGGGCAATATTGGGAAAAAAGGTACTACAAAGTATGAATTGAAATCATGGAATTATATGGAAGAAAGGAAGTGAAAACGGATGTAATGAAATATTGAAAAGTACGCAGATCTTGGGCACATCAATAAGCAAATGATAAAAAGAAAATAAAGAAATAAATGTGACTCTTAATTCCAAACATTTTCCTTTTAGATGAAACGAACTTCTCCAGTAGAGAATTGCTTCTTCCCTCACTTTAATTTCTCCTCAATTAAACCCTCTCAATAGAAATTCTTTTCCATATTATTATTATCATTACTAGCTAGGCTACAACCCTAGTTGGGAAAGCAAGATGCTATAAACCCAGGTACTCCAACAAAGAAAATAGCCGAGTGAGGAAAGGAAATAAAGGAAAATAAAATTTTTAAAGATGATCAGGAACACTAAAATAAACATCTCCTATATAAACTTTAAAAACTTTAACAAAAGACGAGGAAGAGAAATAAGATACAATATTGTACCCAAGTGCACCATCAAGCAAGAGAACTCTAACCCGAGACAGTGGAAGACCAGGGTACAGAGGTTATGGCACTCCCTAATATCAAAGAACATTGGTTGGATTTTGGAAAGTCTTTCTCCTAGAAGAGCTCCTTACCATAGCTAGAGTCTTTCTTACCCTTACAAAAAGGAAAGTGGCCACTGAACAATTATGGTGCAGTAAGAATAATTGTTTGGTAATCTTAGTGTTATCAAGAGTAGGAGGAAAGAGGGAAATGTGTAAAGAATAGGCTAGACCATTCGGTCTGAGTGTGAGTAGGGAAAGGGAAAATGAACCGTAACCTGGGAGAAGGATGAATTGTACTACTGTCTGGACAGTAAAACAAAAACAAAAAAACATAACTCTCTAGCGATAGTATCTCAATGGGTGGCTGGTGCCCTGGCCAACCTACTACCTCCAAGAGGAATGGGAGACATCGATTGTATTTATTCTTCAAATCAAATATAAATTTATTGAATTCTCCAATAATTCATTATTATTTAAAAATTCAATAAATTATAAAATAGATTGCCATTTAAACGGAAGAGGAGCAAAAATCTCTCTCTCTCTCTCTCTCTCTCTCTCTCTCTCTCTCTCTATATATATATATATATATATATATATATCATAAAAAGATAATCCTTAATAACCTCTTTGTAGTACCCTCAATCGTAAATAATAATTATTGTGATCGAAAATTTCTCCAATAGATAGACTTCAATGTTGGTAATAACCGTTAAGGATTACAGCTTTCTTAATCATCTTTATTCTCCTTGTGCTCATCATCCTCCTCCCTCATATTCTGCTGCTCTTTCTCCCCTTTATTTTTGTCTTTCATCCTCATATTTATGGCTGGCTTCACTCAAAGGAGTTCCTCTAAATACATTTGATTTGCTACTAGATAGGAAGGAGAGTCCATGTTCATAACCGTGGATGTATTTTTTCAGACACTTTTATGCTTTATTTCATAGGTGCAATACGAGAGGAAATGAGTCTTTATGCCTCTCACAAGAAAGGAAATGAAGTCTATTTCTCATTAAGAGTTCTATTATTATATAGAGCATCATCCAAACACAAAAAATAATTTACAATATACAG
>NC_090734.1:104116757-104129257 GCF_036898095.1 Palaemon carinicauda
CAGCGTGGAAGTGTTTTGTTTATTTACACAGTAAGTAATCTAAAAAATCAGAAGCACCAACAACAAGATTAATAATGCAAAAGAAAAAATAATAATTGCAGTTCTTATCAATATACGAGTTTTATATTTGTGTAACAAATATACCTTACCGGGTAATTAACCCCAAATATATAATATGTAAGATTTTATACTAAACAACAAACTGCAGATAGCATGGTAATGATGACAGAAAACAAGGCAAAATAAAAAAGTCATCGACCTCTATCAACATTGACTCCTGGTAATGAAATGTCACAATAAGCAAACTTAGGTAATTAGCAAGGAACTGCATTAAAAAGCCTAAGTGAAGAAGGCGAAGGGGAGTCCTCGTCACCTGTGAGAGATGAATGAACGAGTTCGTATAATATTCAAATGAATATCCAGTTGCGCCATCCACACCCCCCCCCCCCCCCCCTCGTTTTTATTCTAACCTCAGACACAGGGAACGCCTCCCGGGGGAGCGGGGTGGTTTTTTAGCCGCCAGGTGAAGCATCTCTGCTTGATAATCAGCCTTGAGAGATGTGATGTATTTATGTCGATGCTAATTGCGGAAGATTCTTACAAGGTTATATATCATAGAACATGGCTTGAATTTTATTATTTTTCCTGAACTGACCAGGGATTCCAATTTTCTTTTTGTTTGTGTTATCTAATATTTCTTAATAAGGTTTTTTATTGGACCAACTGTTGTGGATATTTTATAAAGAACTCATCTTCTCGTGGTATAGACAACAAGAATTGAAATAATACACGGACTAAACTCTGAGAACACCAAAAGATGCATAAACAATACATTGAATAAATATATAAAAAAATCTAGTTTAGTTATTTGAAAATTTGACTGGCCAGACAGTGGTATATTGGATCCTTGTCTCCGGTTACGTCTCATTTTTACTTTGCCTACAAATATACCGAATAGACTCGCCTATTCTTCCCCCATGTTCCTCTATCCTCATACACCTGACAACACTGAGGTTGCCAAACTGTTACCCAGCAAACACACCAGGTTATTTTCACGTTGCGCCACCATGAAAATAAAGTGAATATTAATTTCTACATAAGGTTCACGTGGTATTCACGGTGAGAAAGTCCTCCTTCTTACAAAGCAATTGGGTGTTTCTTTTAGTATGAATGCTAATGATTAGTGCAATGATGATATAGAACCATACTGAATGCTTTCTAATTATTGCACTACTCTGTGATTGTTGAACGTACCTATCTCGTTGGTATAACGTCTTGTTTTACTATCGACTTGTGTTTTGTTATGCAAAAAATTACCCAATAAAAGAACCCGAGAACCTCCTGCAAATATCATCCACCTTATAAAGCTATTGACTTTTGATTTTATTATAAATGCAAATGCATTGTTTGATGATAATACAGAACCTTACTGAATGCAATGTAATTTTTGCATCTTACTTTGTATGTTGAACAGAACTATCACGTTGCTATAACGTCTTGTTTTACTATCGACTTCTATTTTGTTAGGCAAAAATTACTAAATATGAGAAACTTCTGCAAAAGTTTTCCACCTTACAGATTATTGACTTTTGCTTATAACATGAATGTAATTGTATTGAGTGATGATAATACAGAACCTTACTGAATGCAATGTGATTTTTGTATTACTCTGTTTATGTTGAACGTAACTATCACGTTGCTATAACGTTGTTTTCACTGTCGACTTGTTTTTTGTTAGGCAAAAATTATCGAATAAGAGAATCTCCAGCAAAAGTATTACACTTTACAAAGCTGTTGTCTTTTGTTTATTTTTTGAATGTAAATGCTTTGTATAGTAATAGTACAAAACTTTACTTAATGCAATGTATTTTTTTATTACTCTCTGGTTATTGAACGTATTTATCACGTTACTATAACGTTTATTTTTCCCTATCGACTTTGGTTTTTCTACGAAAAAGAATGAATCAAAAGAAAACCGATAAGAAAAATAAGGCACATGTTGATGGGGGTTGCTCCTTTTTGTTGCTCATCACTGAAACAATTAAGCGAAAAGCTTGTAAAAATGAAAATCTAATCACAAAATTTCTAGCCAAATATATGAACCATATATATTCCCTACTCGCTATCTTATGTTTTATGCATTTCTGACCATAATTATTGGGGCAAACCACCAGTTCATGAGTTTTAGGACCCCCTTATATGAAGACAATTCTGAGAGAACCCAGTGGGAAACCATGTTTTTGGGGGGTGGGAAAATGTCATAAACGAGTGATTTGTAGCAATATTAGCAATAATAATGGTCAGAAATGCAGAATAAGCACAAGATAACCAGTTTGAAAAATATATGGTTCAATTAAGTGGCTGAAAGCAGGCCAAAACGTGATTATTTAACACTTTTGATTTGTAAAAGGGTACAGAACCTAATAAACCCACCTAACCTAAGCTAGTTGTTCCCAGGTCACAACCCCTAGCTAGGGGGATAGCTCCAGACCCCCTTCCCAGGTCACCAAGGTCCCCAGGACATAAACTTTCCGAGGTCACAACTGCTAGCTGGAACACCCCCCCCCCCCTTCCCAGATCGCAAACTAAACGTAAATCATAAATAAATCCTTAAATTATGATAAAGTGAATAAAAAATAACTCCTTACTTTATGAAAGACACCGTCACCTTTTTTTTCCTTTTTTTTTTTGCAACCCTTACAGATGCTTTGCAGTAGAGAATGTGCTAGTTTTCCCTAAAAATTAATTCAGAGTCGGACCTTTGAGGCATTATTTCGATGTTATTTCTTAATTTCATATGAGCAACATTTTTACACTAAACGGAGAGCATTTCAATCATAATCAATTGCCGACATAAATAAAATTACACTAAATTTCGAAATAGATGGATGTACCTTCCTTATGTTCCCTCTTGGATACCTCTTTACGTGATGGTGATTAAGTTGGAAAAAATAGCTGTTGTAGAACAATATCCGGGAACTTATGAAGAAGTACCTGTAAGGTGTTAATTGGTTTAAAAAAAAAAAAAGAAACTGCCCGACAGTTACGCTATTGTGAATGCATAGAATCCTAGTATGCGCAATAAGACCCCTTCAGTCTCTCAGATGTAAACATACTTCACATTTTAATCGACCGATACGCAAGTTATTATGCCCCATCCCACATTAAACATATAGAGAATAATCCCAAACTAGCCAGCACTCGTCCATTTCGTATAGCGAATTCCAGTTTCGCTAGCAATTAAAGTATCATATATTTACCTGAAAAGTAAAGTGGCAAATGAAATTGAAAGAAAAATAGAAAACACAATTGCAGAGATGGCCAAACTGAGGTTTTTGAATAGTAATGGCAGAAGTGACTACATAGAAAAACTTAAATCCAATGAGGCAGTAATAGTTATGAAAACCAGGTTAAATATGATAGAATTAAAAGAAAATTATAGAAACAGGAAGGATAAGGATATACTTTGTGTTGTGTAGGGAGGCAGAGAATACTACTGAGCATTTTTTTAACTGTAATAAGTTAAGAAAATTTAGAAATAAAAAACGTTAAAATATGGAAGTCAGAAACCCCAACTAAAGAGGTTACCCGGTATATTAGAAAGGCCCACAAAGTTAGAAGTAAAAGTATGCAAGCTGTGCTGTCTGTGCAGGAAGTAAGTAATTATAATGAGTTTTCTGCAGATTATAGAGCTTTGCACCTACTACGTGTTTGGGAGAGTCCCAGAGAGCAACTAGGAACCTGTAACCTGGAACCATCCTGACTATGTCCGCTCTAAGCTGCGTTACCGGGAAACTTTTCCTGGAGGAAATAATGTATTTCCTTATAGTTGGTTATCATCATTGCGAATTATTTTCCTGCAAAGTGTTGTATGTAAATTACTAAGTTAAATATCACTTACGTTTAAAGATGGAAAAAACAGAAGTAACATCGTATGTGAAGTGATGCCATAGGTGTAGCCATGTGTAGGATTGTTATTTTTTATAGTTTTATGATCACTTTGTATTTGTCTACTATAGAATAAATATATGGAAGGACTGCCAGGCTATGACTGTGAAACACTTGCATCGACGGGTATATAGTAAAATCAAGGCTAGAAAATATGGTTATAGGGTATTCAATGGTAACAAGAAAGTAGATTGATTTTAAAACATTGAGACTGAAGTACATCTGAATGTTTACTTTAGTACAATATTTCCAATGAAAACAAACAAGAATAGTTCATGGTGTATTTAGTTATTTTGAACGATTTGGGTGGAAATACTTCCAAGGGAAATTTATAATTTTTCAAATTACAGAAGTTATAATTTAGAGGCAATTACTGATAAACCACATCTTAAAAAGGTAAAAAATACAATGGCACCAACTATTCTAAGAATCACCACCTAATCTAACCTAGGAGCCGTATCCTTTCCTACTTATTTACCTGGGAGCCCCCTGCAACCGCCCTTAAGCTGCTGCATTCTCAGCTTATTTCAAGACTGAGTATCGGAGCCTTTTTATATTAGCGGCCAGATCGACCTGCATGCATTAAAAGGGACACTGACATAAACTTCACCCTCTAACCTAACCTACAAGCCATATCCCGCCCTACTTACTTAACAAGGGGTTAACGGCCACCTGCAATCCCCCGTACGCTGCCGTATTCTTAGTCGTCCGTTGTAATTTATATAGGCGGCCGCTCTTATGCATACACCCCAAAGTCTTAATATTACCTTTGCTCGATTGCCAAATGACTTCATTCCTGAAAATAAATTTTTCAGATGAATTTGCTAATTTAACCCTTTCATAAAACTTGAAACATAAGTACTTCAGATGTCATCAAAATATTGCTCAATAGTAAAATGAAACGGTCGTTTTTCTAAGAGAAAACCTGTTTTTTTAGTAGAAAATGTCCCATTGTAACTATGATAAAACCGGTAATCTTTCTGCCAGATACAGGTTACAGAGCTACTGTGTTGGCCCGCCTCAAAACACAAGAAGAATATCAGCGTCTGATGGTAAATCTACTGCAATGTGTAGCTTGTGCTGTAGGGTCAGGAGGGGATGTTGTGGATGATGTTTGGCCATCTCCAGTAAGCAACTTGGAGGAGCTTAATGACCTGCTCACTAAATTGGCTGAGGGAACATTCAAAAGGAAAATAGTAAGAACATATATTATCATAGAAACAAGAAATGCTATTTTAAAGTATTTTGGTGATTCTATTATCTATTGTACACGGTTATCAATATCCTTAATTTAAATGTCAGATTATTTCTAATGACAAAAGAAAATTTATTTGAAGGCATTTCTGATGTTCTTATTTATTGCAGACATTGTATTTCTCATCTTTGGGGGGGGGGGGGTGGAAATAGCCTTAGAGATAAATTTCATAGGATTTTTAAAACTTGGAAGCAATGGTGTGTGATCATCATGCAGGTTGAAGGGAAGGGAGAGCTATCATTTACTGATTTTTCTTACTGAATAGTGGTTATCAGTAAGTGTACAGAAATGATATTTTCATAATAAAATAATTTTTTTAATATACTTACCCGCTGGTTATATAAGAATGGCTAAAGGCCGTTTTGCCAATAGTTCTCTTTGAATCCAACCAGGAACCCATTAACTTCAAGGCTCGTTTAGAAGAGCATGAGAGTACCATCTTAGTATAAATACACAATTTAGTTGCCTTCCCTAAGATGTATTCCGATGGAGGAGAACGAGGAGCCACAGGGGTAAAATGTTCAGGAAAAAGGTCTGTGAAAATTAACATCAATTTCCTAAGATCAACAGAATGTTGATAATGTTTGTCTTCTTCCTCCTCAGAAACGGCTTCTAATGGTTCGCCCATGTCAGAATCCTCTTCAAGTTTGTCTTCTGGCAGTGCAGCAGCTGCTGCAGCCTGAACCGAAGGATCAACGTCTGAATGAGATCGCTAGCCATGATCAATAATTGTTTCTATTTGACGCCCACTAGATTTACAAAAAAACTCGCCTTTAGTTTGGGGAACAGTCTCCAACTGGAGCGCAGAGGTCGAGGTTGACTGGTGTGTAACGCAATGGATTGGTTGACGCTCGACGTCAATGGTCCACTACCGAATGTCGCTGCGTGGACGCCTAGCGTCCGCTTGCTGTTAACGCCAACGCTCTATGCCGTCATGAGTAGACTGGTGATGGTCGTCCCGTGGACGCCTAGCGTCCATCTGCTGTTGACGCTGACGCTTCATCGTGTCATGAATCGACTGCTAAGAGCCGTCACGGTAGCGCATTGCGGCCACTTGAGACGCCGCTGCTCCTCGTCGCATTCGTAAGTCGATTTTTTTTCGGCAACAACTATTTGACGTGACTCATCTAGTTTAACCTGCTGTTTAACACTCCGAGTGGGAGACTGCCTGTGCAATAACATGTCAGCACTAGAGACAACAGGCCGCCTATGCGACAACTGGTCTGACGTCTGACGCCCAACCGCACTGCCAACCGCACTGCCAACCGCAGGTTGATAAGACTGCATGAACGACGAGAGCTGTTGTTTCATGCCCAAAAGTATAGACCACTTAGGATGGTTAGTCTGTAATACATTCGACTCCTTTCCTAAAGGGATATCAACATCACTATCACCACGCTTTTCCGGTGACGAAAGCCAGTCTGAAGGAAGCGGCGGAGCATGCATAGTAACATCAGCAACAGGCAAAAACTCTGAATGGGACTGTAACACATCGGCACGTACACCGTGGTCCGAGCGTTTCGCAGGCGTGCAAGCGTCGGGAGAATGGAAACGCTCAGGCGTATACCAAGTACTACAGCCTGGTCATGCAGGGGATTCGTGACGGTGAATAACCGCGTGCGATCTTTTGAGCGGTCTGGACGCGTGACGCCAGGCGCCTAGCATCCACTTTTTACTACCCGAACCTTCATCGAAGGACGGTGATAACGCACCAACCTCATGTTTCTACGATTAGGGTGAACGACCTGTGCTACAGCAGCAGGAATGTTCGAGGGGACGTCTGTACGATTGATGAAGCTTCTTGCTCCTTTTGCCGTCCGACATTACTTCTCCCATGGGTTCGGGAGCTCAAAAGAGGTCGTAGGTTGGGTGAACGACAAGATCGTGCAGACGCACCCTCCACAACACTGAACACATTCGAAACACTTTTCACATTTCGTTCAGAGTCACGATTTTTCAGTACCTTCGTTCCGGTTAAAATCTGATTTCTATCCGCCGCTAAAGACTCAACTTTTTCACCGAGAGCCTGAATAGCAATAAACATGTCCTTCAAAGAAGGTTCCTTCGGTTGCTGATCTATCACTATGTAGGAAGGAATAGGATCACTGACATTAGGAAAGGTACAATCAACAGAGCGTGATGAACTACAACCTATCCCTGTCCCTCTCTAATCTCTTAACATAACGTTCATATGTTACCCATTAATTCTCTGTTAATTAATATCATTCATTACACTGATCACCAAAAGAACATGGTTTTTCCCTACATTTAATGCAAATATTGTGTGGGTCTATAGAACCTTTAGATAGTAGAGTACGACACCCTTCACTAACACACTTACGAATTACAGGGGAGGGGTCGGCCATATTAAAAAGTTAAGAAAAAGACCGACAACCTAAAACAACAGTTAAACTAATAAGTATAACCCCAAACAAAAAATTTCAAGAATAAATGAAACAGAAAACAATTAAGCGATAGCCCAAATTCAAAAAACGTTGTACATCACCAAATAACGTCCAAACAGGGTAATAAAGCAAGAGAGAATTTCCAAAATGACAGCCAGCTATGGCGGCAGAAAAAGATGTGAAGCTTGTGGGTATAGTTCTATCTGTAGTACCGCGAGGGCGCTAGTGTACACCTGGCATATCTGCGATAAGCTGCGCCAGATTTTGAAATTTCTGCCAGGGTGTCAGGAGACTTCAGCCATTCTTATATAACCAGAGGGTAAGTTTTATATTTAAAATTGTTCATTTACAATTTTGACTTAAAGCAATATCTGAAGTATTGAGAAAATATTTTGCTGTGGTTGACATTAAAATAAAATGCAATTCGGCTAACATTCATCACAGGAGCTTGCCTAAGAAATTTCCAAAAGGAAAAATCCTTCAAATTAGAAGATGAAATTAGTGAAGCCATGAAGTATGTACCTAAAAGGAAAGGTGGCCCAAAGTACACTGTTTTGGATTTCGCCAAAATTTATCACTTTTTATTTAAAAAGTAAATAAAAGCAGCACCTTGGTGTCCATCATATCCCCTTCATCATTCTGCTTTTTACTCCATTTGTACACACTTTCAACAGTGTTGCCCTATCATTTATCACTTTACGTGTTTGTCTCAGATAATCCTTTTCCACTGCACACATTCGTGCCTGTTATTTTCTTTATTCCCAGTCCATTTTTCAGAGCTGTGCACTACTGACATCAGTGTAAAACTATTTTTCAAACATCTCTTAGAATCAATTCTCATTGACATAAGCTTTTGATTCATTTTAAAAACAGTCAACATTCACAACCGAATATCATATTTTTTTTCCAAGGAACCTGAGCCCAAGAGACAACCAAGATTGATTCTACAAGAGTCCTCACATTTTGATAACTAGCCGCAGTTGGAATAAGGCCAGATGCTATGGTGCACAGTGCCCTGGAGGGTCTCATAGTATGAGACACCACCTGGTCACTCCTGTCCTCATCCTTCCTACTGCTTATTCCACATGACCATCATTGTCCACTTGTTACAGCTCAATATAGGAACTGTGGGTGCTCAAGGAAGCCGGTTCTAATTCCACCTCACTCCAAAGAATCATTAATTTACTTTTTTAACTTGTACTAATAGAAATTCATAATCCTAATATTTATGGTAATATTTTTTAATTGATATTAGTACTGCATTGTTACCAAATGAGACCAAGGGATAATTCTTCTTTTCTCGTGTAGCATGAATAGGAGAGATGATTTTTTTCCAGAATTTCTTTTTGCTTGATTATTTTTGTTGTATGGTTATAGTAAACCAAAAAATTATTTTTTTTTGTCTATATTTTCATAGCCTTGTAGATTTTATTATTTTTTTGTTAATATACAATAAATGTGCACTCTTCCGTAAAAAAAAAAAAGAAAAAAAAATTCTTAATACATAACATTGTCCATGGAATGTAATATTCTTGTTAATGATATGTCAGTTTATAGCGTACTAGGAATGTACTATTTTATATATATTTTACATCTTTTTGTTTTAATACATACTGTACTCATATATACTATTATATGCTCTTCTGTGATTTTTTTTCTTGATACACATACGTGCTCATGGAATGTATTAGACCATTGTTGTTATATAAAAATTTTTGGCCTACATGGAATGTATTTTTTTCCTAATGTGTATTTCATACTCTTTCTGGAACATATTTTTTAGTTATTATGTGTTCACAAACTATTTAGGATTTTCCTTGAATTCACATTTTCCTACATATATATATATATATATATATATATATATATATATATATATATATATATATATATATATATATATATATATATATATATATATATATATATATATATATATATATATATATATATATATATCACTGCCTCATGATCATACATTTTTTTTTATTATTGTACATACCAATTTATGGCCTACGCTTGCATATCTACGTTGTTTTCACGTGTTTTCCTTCTAAAAATCTACGTTGATTTCACAAAGAAATGTAACGTTACTGCAACGATAGTGCAATGTGGTGTTTACGTTTTGGCCGCGTAGATTTGTTTGGTGCGTATGTATATGTACTGTAATAAATCATGCGCTACGTGTATTGAAAATAATGTTGCGAAAAACGAAATATTAATAAATAGAGCAAATACAACTTATTTGAAATTTTTTTATTTTTTTTTTTTGTACTTTTAATTTAATTTGTAATTTTAGATATTTAATTTGTATTTCTTAAATGCTTACACCTTGGTTCCTTAACATTGCCTCATTATTTTCTTATTTTTTTTCCAGCGTTCCCTGTAGGCCTAGGAGATGGTAGCAGGTCTTTTTTTTCAACATAATAATAATAATAATAATAATAATAATAATAATAATAATAATAATAATAATAATAATAATAATGTGGAGAATTTTTATCTGAATGGTTGAGTGGGAACTCAGTCCAGGAAAGCCTCCCTACGGCAATTACCCAAAGCTCAACAGGGGAGGATAATGAGCACTTACTCTCGGTACACAAACGCCCTGCTAACACTTTACTGCCATAGTTCACTAACCTTTCACTCTTAAATACAAAAGGAGGCAATTTTACTGTCCAGAGGCCGGAGAACTCCACACGTTAATTTTGAAATAATTTATGGCCTACTCTAGCTTTGTCAAGGCTAGAGTCATCTCACTCTAAGGCTCTGTTTCGACTCCGTCCCAGTGACCCCAGTGAGATGCTGTACAGGTATCTTACGTTAATGCAATTAGAGACAATAAAATACGGGGGAACAGTGGAGTATAAAAGTATAAAGTAAAGTTAAATGGGAATCTTCACCTTCAAAGCAATAAGTTAAAGAGCGTACACTCGCTGATAACAACTTACCTCTGTTTAGAGTAGGTTACTCTCAACACCTTGGGTACTTCTGACCCGTCCCATAGCATAAATGGTTAAGGATACCAAAATGTGTAATCTATTCCAAATGATTTATTACAGAAAAAGGGATGGAAATAACTCGATGATTTTAACACAACAAACTTGAAAATTGGAAAAAATATCAGTAACTCAATTATAAGTTTTACATATGATAAAATGAATAAGTGAATTTACAACACAAAAAATTGAAAACGTTTAAACGGAATTAACTCGTGGATTAAACCTCAACAGATTAAATAAGAGTCAAATTTGTGCGGTGGCTGCTGTTAGGTCCAACATGTGGTCAGTAACCTCAAGCAAATACCAAGATCAAAAAAATATGAGTACATTAATTTCCATGCTCGCAGCCCGAAAGATGTAATGCCAAAATAATACCTAAACTTAACTTATGAGAAATTGAAATTTATCTAAAGGGGGAATGGCCATTAGTTGAACTCACTAGATTTTTTTTTCTGTTGTGGGCGCCCGTGTCCTAAATGTGGCGGTCTTCAGTTTGCTCACTAGGACTACAGCACTTATTCTGCAGAGTCAACGGCCCCCACCAAGCTCTCCAACTAGCCCCTAAGACTGGAACCGATGTGCTGTAGAATTAGCAGCTATGCACTAACACTGGTCATCTGCTTGACCTCTTCTACGTATTCTTGGTTAGTTATTGTGTAAGGGGACAGGCTAGTGATGGAGAGTGGGAGCACGAGGTTGACATTGGAGCCTGACTGGGCAGCTCCGTTTCGTACCGTGGCCTGTATGTTTGTGAGCTCGAGTTCAGGTCAACTGCGTCCTCCTTCCTTCCCCCCAAAAAGCGTATCTTGGTGAGTAGGCCTACTGTCTTGAGGTGCCAACTCTCATTTAGGACAGGCTCGAAAACCTTGTGCCTTGTGAATTTCAAACAACACACTTATTTAGAATACAAGGAGAAATCTTGCAACTCCAGGGGGCAACGATAATCCTAATTCTAAACAATTGGCATACAGAATAAAAATGAAACTAAAAGGTAATTTAGCAAGTCGGGCTCACGTGGGTGGACAACCATACCTCCTAGACTAGCAGACTTGAGTTGTAATTAAGAGATTTAAAAACCTGTACCTAAATACTTACGGTAGAATAATGTATACAAACAACAAAAAAGTATTAATCTTGGGACACTCGCTTAAGAAAGACACATTACTCACATTTTTCCCTGCCGTGACGTCACAAACAATAACAAAGTCTACGTATAAACTATGAAGAAGAAGAGTAGTGAAAAAAATTCTTCACAAATAATAATAATAATAATAATAATAATAATAATAATAATAATAATAATAATAATAATAATAATAATAATAATAATAATAATAATTTTCGTGATAATAGTAATAAAATGTAAATCAGGAAAAATTATGATTTAATTTCCATGTGCAAAAAAAAAAAAAAAAAAAAAAAAAAAAAAAAAAAAAAACGATTATTCCAGCCACCAGTCGATTCACTGCGTAGATTGAAAATAGGAGATAATAATCAAAAGTTAAAACATATAACAATATAAGAAAGCAATTGGTTATTGGAGAATTTCTGGAAACAGAAAAATAACACATTTTCATTATACTGTACATACAAATTTGCTTATGTTTAAGTAAACATAAAAGGAAAATGGATAACATATCAGAAACGTAGGTTAACGAAAAAAAAAATATGAAAAAATGGAAAAATCTATTAGAATATCTTGATCAGGATATGAGTAAAACAGATATAAAAAAAAAAAAAAAACACACAAACAGTCATAATACAAATAAATTCACATAGTTCGATGTAAATTTCTAATTGATGATTCTGGTAAAAGACGGCTAAATATACGCAGAGAGATTTCGATCAACTTTACATTCTTACAGAATTCATGTCACTCCTTTATTCCGT
>NC_090734.1:104134257-104141757 GCF_036898095.1 Palaemon carinicauda
AAACTAACAGAATTACAGTCGAGAGAGAGAGAGAGAGAGAGAGAGAGAGAGAGAGAGAGAGAGAATGTTGATCTTAGTGAATCTTAGGCACCTCAGGTTTTCACTGATATTATACTGTGTTTATGATTTTACAGTTAAAAAAACAAATACCAAGAAAATAACGAGCATAAAGTGCTTTATATAGAATTCATGAAAGAGGCAAAGTTTTAGAGAAAGGGCATTATGGTTT
Organism: Palaemon carinicauda; assembly: GCF_036898095.1. Lineage (NCBI taxonomy): Eukaryota > Metazoa > Arthropoda > Malacostraca > Decapoda > Palaemonidae > Palaemon > Palaemon carinicauda. The sequence continues at coordinate 104,134,487 of NC_090734.1, forward strand.
CAATGTTCAAATTTTTGTCCCTTCAAATGTTTCGACATTGAAAATAACAAAAGGCTATATTTTCTTTGTATTCATATATCTCTATCTAGTATTCCAAAACCTATATCGAAATATATCTAATAGATAAACTAACTCACGTTTACTTGAATATATTTTGATAACTTTGTGTTTCACTTGCTCGAAATTATGGATGTTGCACATAAAATAATTCTGGAAAATACTATCAAAATTCTTGTATATCTCTCTCTCTCTATCTCTTTCTCTCTCTCTCTCTCTCTCTCTCTCTCTCTCTCTCTCTCTCTCTCTCTGCTAATGTATTTGACCTCCTTCAACCTTGCATAATCGATCATAGAAAGAGGTGGAGAGGTGTTCGGAATGGGGTTTCAGGCCTTCTGCCACATAATATTTCTTGGCGTACCTACAGTCATTTACGACAGTATAAGATACATGAGGTCGAATGCTGAACATAAGGAGAATGTATTTATTTCTTCGTGTTGTATGTGCATTGAGAAACGATTATTGAGTAGACTTTTAATTTGGAATGATGAAGAAAAAATAATGGATTCGGTATTTGCTTTTGATATATCCAATGAAAGATAAGAAAAATAAGTCAACTTATATACACACACGAACGTAACATGTATATATATACATATATATATATATATATATATATACACATAATTATATATATACATACATACATACATACATATATATATATATATATATATCTATATATATAAATATATGTATATATATAAATAAATAAATAAATATATATATATATATATATATACATATGTATATATATATATATATATATTTGTGTGTGTACATATATATATATATGTATATATATATATATATATATATATTTGTGTGTATATATATATATATATATATATAAAATATATATATATATATATATATACGTATGTATGTATAAATAAATTTATACATATATATATATATATATATATATAAATATATATATATATATATATATATCATATATGAATATATATATATATATATATATACATATATCTATCTTTTTATATATATCTATATATATATCTATATATATTTATGTAATAAGTGAAATAATTATTATTACATGTTTAAAACACCTGACGTAATATGACATTTTGGATGAAGATGCTAGCCATGGGATTTGCTGTAGTCACTAAAATCATAAACAGGATGCACAATGCAGCCTCAGCAATGTAACCTTTTTCTTAAACGTCAACACCAATGCATCAGTGTGTGAAAGTTTGTGACGTCACTGGATGCAGGTGTCTTCCAAGATTGTGTTAAAATTGCTACATCAACTAAGCATACGATATCTGTGATATCGATAATTTAATCAGTTCATATCTATATTTCACCAGAATTGGTCATCAGACCAAACCAGCTCCCTCCTATGATGGAGATGTTTAGCTCTGTTGTTTTTAGACAATAAATACTTTTTAAAGCTAATAAGATGTACTTCGTTATCCAGCTTTACACATCTTAAACAACACATACTCAATATGTGCTTATAAAAGTAGCAAATTTATAAATGGTGGCAGCGGGTAACACACCAATAAATGGTGACAGTGGTTAAACTCTACGAATCAGAGAAAGATCTTCAAGTAACTATAATATTAAACTCCTAGAATTAGAGGAAGATCTTCATGACTTCAAAATAAAAGCTGTAAAACCAGAGAAAGATCTTCAAGAACTCAACGTTATCTACATGTATCTACAATTTTGACTAAGTAATATAGTCCATCGAAATATTTAACATTTAATGAATGTTATGAATACATACTGATGAACTGGATCTTCAATCAACATCCTAGGACACCCAAGGACTGACGTTCAATGTTTGCAAAACATATCCAGGAAGCATTTCATTCAACAAGAAACTCGAACGATACATCGCTAACAAAACATCAAGAGAGAGAGAGAGAGGATGTGTCGACATCACACGGAACCATATTTTTGAATTTTTGAATTCATTCCAGTTTGGGCAGTGAAGTGTAGTTATCACGAGTCGTTAGTCGATTATTACTGGGGTGGAGTGATTTGCTATTCTTTTATTTCCTTTCATTAAAGGAAACTATATTCAACTCCGAATTCTCACCTAGAATTTTTTCTCTCTTTATGCTAATTCCTTTTTCTTTCAGAAATTCTCGGGAAATGTCTTGGGATTAGTAACATAGTTTGGGGAATTTTATTATACAGATGCGTTTACGCAGTGGATGTCTGTATTCATATAGATATTTTGATAGAATTGCAAGGGGTCTAAGAGATAAGAAAAAAAAATACAGCAGTCATGACTCCCACTGTGAGCCCTACCCCTGGACCTAGTGGCGTAGGCCAAACTAATCCTCCTCCAATTGTGACGCTTGTAAATGCCAGGTCAGCAATCCTTCCTTTTCAGGGTCGAGTCAATGGGTTCTTGCCACAAAATGTGGAGTCATGGATTTCATCCGTCGATGCCCATTTAAATGCCAAACAAATCGTAGACACTTTTGTATAATTACAAGAAGCTAAAAGTTTTATAGATTTTTCTAAGGGGGATGCGAGTGCATATTCAAGAGGTGTTTCATTTCAAAAAGCAGTTACCTGGGATGATTTCAAAGTTAGGTTACATGCGGTCTATGGGGTGAGGAAGCCTTGGATGTAGTATTAATGTTACGAAATACACTTAATCAAGCCACTATGAATCGGCTTAATGTTATTGAGAGAGCAGCTCTCATAGCTGATAGGCTTAATGAATATCAGGACAGTTTAGTTAATTCCACTTGGGTTACTAACGATAATATCTCCGTGAAAGATTTTTTACGATTAATGTATTTAACTTGCATGACACTTATGTTGCCTGAAGCTTTAGTGCGGTGTTTTGATAAGAAGTTAACGCCTACAAGTACGGAATTGGATGTATATAAACAGATAAAGAAACACATGTCCAAGTGTCCAGATCTCGATCCTGTGTTAACTCAAGTTTTTGCAAAGAATGAAACAAAGCCACAAACAGTGAACGTAGTTAGTAGTCAAGTAGCGGGAATGACGTGTTATAATTGCAAACGTCAAGGTCACTTAAGCGCGGACTGCAGAACGAAATCCTGCTCGATTACTAACTCATTCATACAGTCAATGTTACTCGCGTAAGACACAACAGAATCCCCAGAAATACACAGTCAATTCCAAAGTCAGTTCCATATGGAAATAAAAAGAAAAATCCTCATTTTAACAATAAGAAGAAACAACCAAATATCAATGCAGTTCAGAGTCCAAAACAAACAAACACATCTTCGAATATCGCTGAGCCTGGGTCGTCAAATCAGACCTCGCAAGGTCAGACTAATTTTCAGAATGTGCAGACCAAAGCAAATACCACATAGTTAACTCCAGAGGGGAAGAGAGTGATGTTGGGTCAAGGTCATTCATGTCAACATCAATAGTATTGAATAATCAATTTAATGTTTTATCAGATAATTGTGAGACAATAGATTTTCCTATGAAACACACGGCCGAATTAAGTAAAACAGTGCATGCTCCCGTAGATTTGCAACAAATTCATACAATAACAAGCCAAAATGAGTTACGACCAACCTTATATGCTGTAAATTTAGAACACAAATCCTTTACGTTATTTTTTGACACTGGTAGTCCACGTAATATCATGGATTTGAAGACACATCATTTGTTGTTTTCGAACTTTCCGATTGAAAAATCCGGAATTACACTCTCGGGTATAGGAAATAGTGAATTAAATGTCATAGGCATAACTCATGTTCAGTTCAAAGTCGGTAAACGCACGTTTGCCGATACATTTGTTGTTGTAAAAAACATTAACATGTATCCAGCTGTAATTATAGGATACCCATCTATGGGAAATCAAAACATTATCTTAGCCCCTGCCAAGCACGGCGTGTATATCAAAGGGAAATTCTATAAGTCTTTTAATACCTTAAAATCAGTTTTGGATAAATAGGAGACGACAAATGTAACCGTAACGTACGTTGAAGAACCAATAACTTGTCTCACTAATAAAGAAATAATATACGCGACCTAGCAGAATTCTCGTTCACCCATAATATCATCTTGCACGCAATCTATCGAACCAAATGTACCTTTGAATTTAATAGTGCAAATAAAGAAAACATTACCGGGATCTGAAATATTAATCCTTTCTGACACTTTGAAAACTAACGGATTGTCTGTCACACAAGCTATTTATACAGTAGGCTCACATCAACAATGTAATATTGAAGTCTGTAATCATTTAAATAACACTTTAGTAATTCACAAAAATCAACATATCTTGGATGTAGAAGTTGATAAACATCGTATTCTTACCGTTGCTGAGATCAATCACTCTCAATCAGTTGCGGATGAGTCCCTTTTGCGGTCTATTAAAAATAAAATCAATAAAGTCATTCAAGACGAAGAAATTCAGCAGAAAATTTTTGGACTTTTAACTAAATATCATGATGTTTTTTCCACTACGGATGGATCCTTAGGAAAAACAGATGTGATCGAGCATCAAATAAGGTTAAAGGACAAGCAGAAAATTATCTATGTACCCTCGTACAGACTCCCTATGAAATTTCAGAATAAAATAAATGATGAAGTAGGTAAAATGCTAGAAGAAGGAGTCATTAGGAAATCAAACAGCTCTTATAATTTTCCTTTAATAGTAGTACCCAAAAAAGATCGAACATGGCGTATCTGCGTCGACTTTCGTCGTCTAAACAAGGAGACGATCACTGATCGATTCCCAGTGCCATGTACTAACGATATTTTGTCTTTGTTAGGTCAGAATAAATATTTTACCAGTTTGGACTTACTTAAAGGCTTTCACCAGATATCATTAGAAGAAGATAGTATCCCATACACAGCCTTCAGCACAGCCAGGGGACATTATGAATTTTTACGGATGCCTTTTGGTTTACGTTGTGCTTCTATAACATTTACAAGAATGATTAAAATAGTGTTTGGAGACTTGTTAGGGGATATATTGCATGCCTATATGGATGATCTTGTAATCTTTTCCAACACCTTAGAAGAACATCTACGTAAGTTAGAACTAGTACTACAGAGATTAAGACAACATAACTTAAGGGTAAAGATTAGTAAGTGTGAATTTTTCAAAACAGAATTAGTATATTTGGGTTTCATGGTGTCAAGCCAAGGTCTTAAAGTAGTCCATGATAAGTTGTCGGCTATACGTAATTTTCCCATACCTACTTATGTCAAGGGAATAGAGCAATTTCTGGGTTGTAGTGGATATTACAGGCGTTTTATACGCAACTATTCAATAATAGCCGCTCCTTTAACTGATCTTACGAAGAAGGGCGTAGATTTCATATGGTCTGAGCAACATCAACAGGCGTTTAATACCTTGAAAGATGAACTGTGTAGTTCTCCTATCTTAAAATTTCCTGACTTCGGTAAGGAATTCTTCATTGCAACAGACGCCTCAGACTTAGGAGTAAGAGGGGTATTGCTTCAGCAATATGATAAACAATTTTTCCTGATAGCTTTCTATTCTCGAAAATTGAGAACTTCTGAAAGTAAGTATGCAGTAATAGACAAGGAAGGGCTAGCTATTGTTATTCACTAGTGCATTTTAAGTTCATAATTTACGGTTATCCTGTTAAGGTTCTTACTGACCATAAACCACTAACAGAGTTCTTTAAAGGCTTCAACCACAGCCTTAAACGAACTCGGTGGCATTTGATCATTCAAGATTTTGGCGCAAGAATCGGGTATTTACCTGGGAAAGCAAATATCATTGCGGATGCATTATCACACAACCCCGTGTCATCTTGTACGGAGCCTTTAGCTGAATTAATAGATATATCAACACCCATGCCTATTGTTAAAACAATATCTGAACAAGAAGATTTAGGCTGGAGCGCTGAATAGTTACAGACTGAGCAAAGAAAAGATCAGAAAATAGAAACAATTATGAATGCTTTGAAAGGCAATCATAAGGAAAAGGAATATATAAAGTATAAGAAGCAGAACTATATAAAAAAAGATAATATTATGTGTAGGACTGTGACAAGGAAAATCCACAATACACCACATGTAACTAACGACCAGGTAGTGGTACCAATCTCACTTATTTCCACTGTCCTGAATTGGTAGCATTCAAATCCATTACATGGACACCCGGGGTTCTCATTAATGTCACAGAAAGCCAAATCATTGTTTTATTGGCATACGATGCTTACAGATATAAAAAGACACATAGCTAATTGTCGCACATGTCAGGAAAACAAAGGGCAGACGAAAACACCTTTCAGCCTAGGAGCTTATCCTGTGCCCAATCAACCCTTTGAAAGAATACATTTAGATATGTTAACAGGATTTTACGAGTCAGACAGAGGAAATAAGCACCTCTTAGTAATTATAGATGCTTTAACCTCGATATACAGAACTAATAGCGCTTAAAACTAAAAACTGCGATTGAATGCACTAGGAAGTTTTACGTGTGTTACATTTGTAAACATGGAATTCCACACATGATAATCTCAGACTCGGGTGGTGAATTTAATAATCACTTTCTTACCTCATTGTGTGAATTCCTCAGCATAAAGAAAATAAATACCATGATATATCACCCAGAGTCGAATGGGCTAGTGGAAAGAGCAAATAGGAAAATTTTAAATATATGAAGAGTAACACCAGGGGGATCAGACCCCAACTGGGATATTGCAATACCGGCGGCACTGAGTACTCTGAATCATTCATATCATATATCAATTAAAATATCACCGCATGAAGCATTGTATGGTACCCCCCAGTTAGAACGCCTTTCCATGTATTAACGCCTACAACTAATCTATCAAATACTTTAAAAGAATATATAAATGCAAGTATAAGTTGATATGATATCCTTCAAAGGAATTTAGAAGAATCACAAATCATAATGAAAAGGAATCATGATAAAATAGCGAAGCCCACTAAAACATATACCGTGGGTGATACCGTGTATATTCAAATCAATGTACACAAAGGACTCAAATATAAACTAACACCTAAGTTTAAAGGCCCATTTAACATTTTGGAAACATTAACGGCCAATAGGTTTAGAGTTCAAAACGTATCCCAACCCACGGATGAGAGAATAGTACCATTGGCTCACATAAAAAATTAAAAAGAAAGAGGGAAAGAAGTGAGAGAAAAGTTTTTTTTATTTTATGTGATTAAAAGTTTTCTTCTTAATACAGGAGTAATTACATATATTTTTCTCGTTACAGGTTTCC
>NC_090734.1:104151757-104159257 GCF_036898095.1 Palaemon carinicauda
GGCATATGGCTAGCAGCATTGCTCAACAAAACACACCAGAAGGGCTATGATCCTATGTCAATCAGCTGTTTTGTTACGTAATACTTCACCCGTTGAAAAATGACTTAACTTCTTTATATTGGCCTCGACAGGACTATGATCCCTTGCCAATCAGCTGTTTCGTTACTTAATACTTCACCCATGGAAAAAATAACTTGACTACTCATATTGGCCTCGACACTTAGGCTTTTAGTACAAGAAGTAGGCCAAGTTTAAAATCTTTGTTACTTTGAATTTTATTTGGAATGATTGTACCCTTCAAAATGCAAAAATTTTGCCCTGTTGATCATAAATATTTCCTCTGCAAGTTGATTTGTTTTTTCCTACTTATATACATATATATTTTCTATTGTTGTTTTGTAGTTTTGACTGAATGTTTTTGAAATGTACATATTTAATCAGGTTAGGCTAGAATACGGATGGTAATTCATGTTCGGAAGTATACATGGTGTGAGACAGGAAATATAGACCTTTGTTTTAGTTGCTAGGGTAAATCTATGTTGCAATATAAAAAAGCATATTCTTTTAATAATATGCAATGGAAATGAGTAGCAAATTCATTCTAGTCAAAGAAAAATATACCAGAATTTTTTTTTTCAATTTACACAGATATGTAATAAAAAACACAAATTTACGCTATGTATTACAACCAAAACCATGCTCAGGTTTTGTTATGCAGATATCCTAAACTATACAAAATTTATGTTTTGCTTATATCATACATATTACCATTGCAGCCTTGGATACCAAAAGGCTTTCCTTTGCTGATATTTCGTTGTAAATTTTAAAATCAACTGCATAGCTTGGAATATAAGGGAAAAAACAAACTATTTACAAAAGATTATTTTATACAAAAGTTTATTGTATACAAAAGATTACTCACATTGTACATCATACCAAAGTTGATTGACTCCAAACGGCACAGTTCCATTGTCAACCAGATACAATAAAACTGGAATAATTCATATCTTAAGAGTTATAATAGATACATAAAATTAATACGTTGCCTTAACACTAATCAAAAACTATTGTGAAGTGTGAGAAATATGATTTCAGGTTTCCTATTTTCCATTTGAATCAAATATATGCCAATAAAAAAGTACATAAATATTTAGCAGTACAACGTTAAAGATATAGTACAATAATCAATAATGTTAATTTTAGTAAAATTTGAAAATTTGCTTCATTACTAATCGATGAGTTCGGAAAAAGGATGATATTAAGTTAGTTTTAAGATAGTGGTATTAAAAACTATGGATTCTAAGAGTTCTACAGATTTAAACTAGAAAAGAGTTACGTTTTCGAAGTATTTTCCATTTCATTGCTTTATTTTAAAACTTTTCACGCTAACGGATCTTTAATATCCAAGCAATTGAAATTATTATTATTAGTAGTATTAATATTATTATTATTATTATTATTATTATTATTATTATTATTATTATTATTATTATTATTATTATTATTATTATTATTATCCTCGTATTGTCTAGAATCTCTCTCTCTCTCTCCCGAAAACTTATGTAACAAAAATCATGTTGCAATATCTCTCACTACACCCACAGTCTTTGTTTCTAAGTCAAATATTTCTAGAACTCTTGTGGAAAATAATTCTTATGTTTTCTCCTTTTGGAAAATATTCAGAGTAACATTTTGACAAAAGCTTCTTCACAGAACGATGACTTTGTAAATCCCCCTCTCTCTTATATGTTCTTGTAGCGCGCCCACAACCACACACACACACACACACACACACACACACACACACACTGTAAACACACACACACACACACACACACACACTCTCTCTCTCTCTCTCTCTCTCTCTCTCTCTCTCTCTCTCTCTCTCTCAACTGTCTGTTACTTTAAGCTATATGCAACTGTAACGGAAAATATTATAGCACTACCTTTGTTTATTCTTGCTTTTAGGAGAGATATACATTAACTTTCATATTTCAAACATCCCCACTGTTAAACTAACCGTCTGTAATCCGCTCTCTCTCTCTCTCTCTCTCTCTCTCTCTCTCTCTCTCTCTCTCTCTCTCTCTCTCTCTCTCCTCTCTCTCCTCTCTCTCTCTCTCAAATTAGAGTCCTATACACTAAACACATTGTGCTTCTGTTGACCAAATGGGTAAAATTGTTACCTGATGATCACACGACTGAAGACTGGAAAGAAAGTTTATAAAGATAGTGGATTAATATAATCTTTAAAAATATAAAACTTTATAATCACATAAATGATTTATGAAAAAAGGAAAGCAAATATTTTATTCTAATAAGGATAATTCATTCATTTTATACTATATCTTTCTCTTTTTCAGTACTCTATACCTATTTAATGTTAATAATAATAATAATAATAATAATAATAATAATAATAATAATAATAATAATAATAATAATAATAATAATAATCTGAGTTTTCTGACTTCCACCACAGAGTCAATAGGGTCATTATCCATGACCTAAGATCTATCTTTGGTGAATTCTGGTCAAATTCCGTTTTTTTTTTCTTTTAAATACCGAAAAAATACAAATCCAGATCTAGAATCTAGACCTTGATCATCTCCAAAATTCAATTGGGCCGCCCATGTTGTGAGAATTTCGTCAAAATCCGATGAGTGGTTTTGGCGTAACCTTGTCCACAGAGACACGAAACATGCAATTCTGGATCTGAGATCCGGGTCTGGATCCATATCATAACCAAAGGTTAATCGGCCATCCATATCCTAAAATCTATCCTTAGAGAAAATCTTATCAAAATCCATCAAGTTGTTTTGACAATCCTGTCCACAAAATCTCAAGAAAAATAAATCTAATCAATCTCAATACTACTTTGCTGAGGTAATAATAATAATAATAATAATAATAATAATAATAATAATAATAATAATAATAATAATAATAATGAAGCTTTAGTAACTTTAAACATCATTTAACCAACCATGCATGCATTAGAACGGAGCTTTCAATCAGAAGGCAGTTCTTTAAGAGAAATATACAATATTGGTGTTCCATCAGCATTTCGTCCTCTAATAAATTCTGGTGTAAATGGTGCAAGTTTCTGCATGAGGTGCCGGAGACCATTATGACAGAGCGACTCAGTCCTACTATTTACGAGCACTTTGAGAGTCGGAAAGATCAGTCGATGGGGAGCAGAGTGAGTGGATTGAATGCATTAGAGAGAGAGAGAGAGAGAGAGAGAGAGAGAGAGAGAGAGAGAGAGAGAGAGAGAGAGAGAGAGAGAGTGATAAGTTTTTTGGATGTGCTATCTTGTGATGATAAGTTCTGTTTAAATGGGTTTAACAAGCTGTTAAATGAATATAACTTATATAAGTGTGCATGTATGTAGAGAGAGAGAGAGAGTTTGTGAATGATAAAGAGGTATGGGAAGTTAAGTTTAAATGGGTTTAACAAGGTACTTATGAACATTATTTATGGAGGCGTACATATATATGTGTGTGTAAGAGAGCCTTACCTTATTTTATGTTTGGATTCCCCCAGGTCCTATGCTAATGCATATTTCGGTGTATTTTGCATCTTTCAGTCTTAGATTGACTGGGATGCATCTTAGGTATTTATCGAGCTTATTCTTAAACACATCTGCGCTCAATCCTGATATGTTTCTTAAATGAGCGGGCAGCGCATTAAATAGTCGCTGCATTATTGATGCTGGTGCGTAGTGAATTAATGTCCTGTGCACCTTCCTTAGTTTTCCTGGTATAGTTTTTGGAACTATTAATCAACCTCGGCCTGCTCTTTCTGATAATTCTAGCTCCATGATGTTTTTAGTAATTCCATATATTTGCTTCCATGCTTTTATTATCGTGTAGCGTTCTCTTCTCCTTTCTAGACTGTATAGTTTTAAAAATTGCAGTTTGTCCCAGTAGTCAAGGTCCTTAACTTCTTCTATTCTAGCAGTATATGACCTTTGTACACTCTATTTGTGCAATATCCTTTTGGTAGTGTGGGTACCATATCACATTGAAGTACTCGAGTGTACTACGTACATAAGTTTTGTAAAGCATAGTCAGGTGTTCAGCTTTTCTTGTTTTAAAGTATCTGAATAACATTCCCATTTTTGCTTTACATTTGACCAACAATGTTGCTATTTGGTCGTTGCATAACATATTCCTATTTAACAATACACCAAGGTCTTTAATTGCTTCCTTGTTTGTGATTGTATCGTTATTAGGTCCCTTGTATGCATAAACCATTCCTTCTCTGTTTCCATAATTTATGGATTCAAATCTATCGGAGTTAAATACCATCCTATTTATCTCAGCCCATTCATATATTTTCTTTAGATCTCTTTGTAGTGAGTTCCTATCTTCATCACAAGTAATTTCTTGTGTTATCAACGAAACTTCTTACTACAGAGTTTTTAACATCACAGTCTATGTCTGAGATCATAACAATAAACAGCAGTGCAACTAATACCGTACCTTGTGGCACGCCAGATATTATCTGATCTTCATCTTATTTCTTGTCATTTGCAACCACTATCTGTTTTCTGTTTTGCAGGAATTTTTTTACCCATTTTCCAATCTTTCCCACAATATTATGCTTTCTCATTTTTTTCTCTAATATATTATGGTCTACTTTGTCAAAGGCTTTTGATAAATCTAGATAGATCACATATGTGTCTTTTTCATTCATCATATTTTTGTATAAGTTTTCATGGTGTGCTATCAGTTGGGTTTGTGTACTTTTTCCGGGCACAAAACCGTGTTGACCTATATTTAACAAAGGATTTTTAACCAAATGATTCATTACTTTCTTCTATATTACCCTCTCATACACTTTATAATATGTGATGTTACACTAACAGGTCTATAATTGCTTGCCTCTCCACTTTTGAAAACAAGGGTTATATAAGCTAATTTATGCTTAACATATATCTCGCTCATATCTACACTTTGTCTTAGCAGTATTGCAAGCGGCTTTGCGATAGTGTGCGCAGTTTTTTTTTTTTAACAAAATCGCTGGAACTCCTTCTGGTCCTGCTGCCGATCCATTTTTAGTTTCGCTTATAGCCTTGATAATATCTGCCTCATTGATATCTATATCCGTTAGATATTCAACATTTTCTTCTCTCATTTCTGTTTCATTATTCTCATTCACAATTCTTGGCGTGAACTCACTCTTATATTTTTCTAGTAATATGTTGCATATTTCCTTTTTATATTCGTTAACCTTCCTTGAATTCTTAGAGGGCCTATTTCTAATCTCCCTTTATTCATCTTTTTTGCATAGGAGTAAAGTACTTTTGTTTTTTTTTTTTATATTTTGAAGTGTCCTTTCATCTAAGTCCCTTTTTTCCATTTACTTTCGATTGTATAAGTTTTTTTTCTGCATTTTCTATCTTACTTTTTATTGCCATCATTTTCCACACATTTTTTACTTTTGCAAGATTTTTCTTCCACTTTCTAATTTTCTGAAATAAGATCCTTCTGTCTCTCGGTATGCATGTCTGTTGTTTATTGTTTTTTTTTTTTTTTCGGTACATATTTTTCAACAATTTTCTCCAGTATTTTGTACAGTATGTCCGTATTTACCTGTATATTATCACTTACGAATACATTTTTACATTATTTGTTCAGTTCTTCATTTTTTTTCTGACCACTTTATATTCTTACTGTAAAAACTATATTTTCCATATCCTTCCCAATGTTTTGGGCTTTGATTATCTATGCGATCACTTGCCTAGGAATGGACTATTAATTCTATGACAATGTGGTCTAAATTCCCGTGTTATACACTATTATTTCTTTACCATAATTCACCTCATTCACAAATACTAGATCTCGTACATTTTCCTTTCTTGTTGGAATGTGGTTAATTTGTTACATATTATATTCTAATAGCATATCTTGAAGCTTTTCAAATAGCCTTTTATCTTCTGCGCTACTATTACTATCTTTTTTATATGTATACATACAACCACTTCTATCCGTTCTTTCCAATCCACGAAAGGAAAGTTAAAATCTCCGGATAAGAGCAAATTCCAGTCTTTATGGTTTCTACATATATCATCTATTTTTTCTATTATTATGTCAAACTCCTTAGTATTTGGGGGTCGATAAACTACAATATTCACTAGGTTTTCAAATTCAAATTCTACCGCAATCAGTTCACATTATGTGTTGCTGTATTTTTCACAGACTTTTCCTTGATTTATGTCTCTTCCATATATTGCGGTTCCCCCTTCATTCCTATTTGTTCTGTCTGATCTATATGTTTGGAAACCCTTTATCTGGTCATCACTACCAGTCTCTTGGAAATACCATGTTTCACTTATATTTAATATATATATTTTTTTCAATTTAGGTTAGTTCTTCTAAGAACTCTATTTTCCTTTTAGAGTTACTCGTGACTAACCTCTGTGCATTCATCACTATTATGGTTTGTGTTTCATCCCCATTATCTAATAATGGTATTATGAATTTTCCTAGGCTTCCTTTTTGTTCTGATATGAGGTTTTTTTTTTTTTTTTCCTTTCCAGGAATTCTGTCATTAAAAACTCCAACTTCTCTATTATATTTGCTCTTTCCCCTTCATATTTATTTTTGTGTGTATACCTGCAATTATCCTCATATCTGCACCAACCCCTAGCATTATAGAATCATTCTTTGTAGCTGGGCTTTAAATATGCATATTTGGGTTGAAAGGCATCATATCTTGGGGCCTTTTGTGCATAACGCGGTACATACTCGGCTTGTTTTTTGTTTCTTAGTCTGTTTCATTTTTTTTTTCATTTTTCTTTTCTGTTTGCTGGGTTTTCTGACTTTACTTCATGAATGCAGGATGCATATATCGACTTTTTTGTTGGATTAGCATCCTTTTTCTTTTTTTAGGTTTTTGTATATTTTTGGATCGAGATCTCTGCATTCATCTCCATATCCGTCTAAATACGCACATTTACCATATATTTCATAATTATGGCATATCTTTGGATGCTTGTAGTAGCATCTTTCACCAAATCTGTAATTCCCTCTTTTGACCATATTGCAGACTATATCTTCCTTTTCTTTTCTTTTTCTTGTTCTTGCTCTTCCCTAAAAGTATGTAGGTCTTGGTAGAGTCTCTTGGGTCTATTATTTGTTTCCATCTGATAATTTATTTCTTCGTATGTATGTTGTTGGATTGCATCATAAGTTATATCAATGATTTCCTCTGTATCCTTACATATATCCTGTTCATTTTTCTATTCTTCTTCTTCTTCTTCTTCTTCTTCTTCTTCTTCTTCTTCTTCTTCTTCTTCTTCTTCTTCTTCTTCTTCTTCTTCTTCTTCTTCTCCTTCAACTATTTGCAGATTTAGTCTTGATTTAATTATATTTTCTATCCAGACTAAGCATGAAGAGCAGAATACCTTTGTGTCTGAATTTTTTATATTTTGCTGTATTTCAGCACATGTAGGGTGTGTTGAAACATGAGCGGCATCACATTTTCTGATCAGTT
>NC_090734.1:104164257-104174257 GCF_036898095.1 Palaemon carinicauda
TTCTCTTCCTCTTGTTTTATTAGGGTTTTTATAGCTTATATAGGAAATATTTATTGTAATATTACTGGTCTTGAAATATTTATTTTTCCTTATTTCCTTTCCTCACTGGGCTATTTTTCCTATACGGGCCCCTAGGCTTATAGCATTCTGCTTTTCCAACTAGGGTGGCAGCTTAGCAAGTAATAATATTGATAATAATAATAATAATAATAATGATAATAATAATAATAATATGCTCTACTCTGAAAGCTTTCCTCCTAAACACGATTGAATCACCATTGAACTCCTAAACCTGGGTATCTCCTGCAAGACGACCAGCCAAGTTGCCTTTTATAACATGCATGTGTGCATCAAGAAGGGAGCCATGTAATGCCTGCGCCACAAGGAACGTACATGCCGTACATACTTATGTGTGTGTACATATATATATATATATATATATATATATATATATATATATATATATATATATATATATATATATATATATATATATATATATATATATATACATAGATATATATATATATATATATATATATATATATATATATATATATATATATATATATATATATATATATATATATATATATATATATAAATATATATATATATATATATATATATATATATATATATATATATATATATACATAGATATATATATATATATATATATATATATATATATATATATATATATATATATATATATATATATATATATATATATATATATTTATATATATATATATATATATATATATATATATATATATATATATATATATATATACATATATATATATATAAATATATATATATATATATATATATATATATATATATATATATATATATATATATATATATATATATGTGTGTGTGTGTGTGTGTGTGTGTGTGTCTCTTTCTCTATGTGTATACAGCATACAGTATATGAATATGTATATGCATATTTAAGGGTATATACACTATATTTATATACATAAATAAATGCCTAGGTATATGTATATTTACATATATATGTTTGTGTGCTAGAGGGATTTATATATGTGAACATATGAAGTTAATAAAGCACTATATATATTTTCTTTCCTTGAGGTAACTTATATAAAGGAAAGATTTGTCTGCTGATCTTCATTCACTATACAACCCTCACCCCGCCCCCCCCCCCCTAAAAAAAAAACTCTTAAACAAGCTTAAAATGGTATTTTCCATATACCTAACGCTAAATTCCACATATATTTTCGTAACCCTTCCCTTTACATCATGCACGTAATATCCTTGCTATTGGTACTTAACATTTTACTAGGATTTTATATTGCCACTAAATGCAATACCGGGATTTTATATCATTCCTGCTTTACAGAATATTCCCTACAATTTTCAGTTTTACTTTCCAACAAATCTAATGCTTCTCTTTGCTTTTATTTTTAGCTGCTTTTTGGTATCTTATTCTCACGGAGATTACGCCAACTGCAGCAACTTTGCCCGGCCGATTGACTTTAATCATAATAATCATAATAGTTAATGGTAATGTTTATAATAATAATGATTAGCAGCATTAGTAGTAGTAGTAGTAGTAGTAGTAGTAGTAGTAGTAGCAGTTATTATTGTTGTTGTTGAAGTAATAGCTTAATAATTTAAAGGTGGATTATTATTGGTAGGTGCAAAGGACAGTAATAGTAATTGAACATTTATATACTCGTATATGATCAGCACCCTAGTCACTCCATCTTCCAAGCTTGGACCAAGGGAAGTCAGACAATGGCTGCTGATTACTCAGCAGGTAGACATATAGGTTACCACACACAATCCAGCCTTAGCTCAATAGAATGGTGAGGTAGCAGACACAACAAGAAACTATCGAGCTTGAGCAGATTTCGAACCCCAGTCCAGCAGACTGAAAGGCATGGACGTTTCCCATAGGCTACCTATAAAGAAAGTCGTGATTACTTTACTTAGGGATTTGAATTCGATTTTCCAAATAAACATCATAAATACTCTTTTATCAAACAATCTAGATAATAATAATAATAATAATAATAATAATAATAATAATAATAATAATAATAATAATGATAATAATAATAATAATAATAATAATAATAATGATAATAATATAGGCTTTCCCCCTATCCATTTCAAGTACGCATTTGTGGCTTACCTAACAGAAGCTCTATTTGATCTCATGGCACCACTTTAGCATCGCTCTGGCAAAGGGATACATTACTGTTACCTTTGCTCTCCAAGATGCAATGGTTCTCGGTGCAAATGGCTAAAGTTTCCACATGAAGTGCATGAGAACATCATGACTCTGATTCTGGACTCCTATTTTAGAGACCCCTCCATTAGTTATGATGATCAATCGTAGCGAGCTGCGGGTAGAAGGAAGAGCTTGAGGAGGTTGAATGCATTAGCAGAGAGAGAGAGAGAGAGAGAGAGAGAGAGAGAGAGAGAGAGAGAGAGAGAGAGAGAGAGAGAGAACTTGCTATGAAGATGCAACAAGGTCTCTGGCTGCTAGCCCCTAGTTCTGTGAGGTCCTCGGCTTAACTTTGAGTCCTCTCATTCCAGTAGGTAGAAACTGTTCGGAATTTGCTTGAAGTCTAAGCCAATATATTACTGAAGTTAATTGTGTAATGGAATATAATTTTCTTGTATAGCCTTTATGACTGAGTCTGATATGATTAAAGACCGAGCTCGACATGAGCTGTATTGATTTTATACGCATAGTTAATAACCAAATTACCATTTCTTTTATAACATTACAACTTCAAGTCATTCTGTTTACTTTTCATCTGTAAGCCCCCAAACTCTTTTTTATGGCTACCTGCCTACGTGTTAAATTTCAAGAATCGCCCAAGGAGAAGAACGCCTCCGCTTTCCTCTTCGTAAAATGTTCGCATTTGTAGTTTTGTAAAAGCTTTTCACACCCCGTTGAGTTCTAAAATGCTCTCTTTAACCTTTTCCTCTATTTAGGGAGGAGGGGGCTGCCTCGTGTAATGACAGAATACGACATCTTAAAATACGAACGTAATCATTTTTTTTTATTCACTCTTTATCTATAATTAATGAAAATATGTTTTCATTGGAGATCTTTGATGGCCTCTTATGGATAATCATTATGAAAATGAATCATACAAATCTAAATCCTGTGTATGCTCTTTTATCACTCAGTGCTAATTGTAACTTTGGATACTACTGACGTCTAGTGTCAATGGTAAAAAATCTATTTAAAATAGATATTTGTTCCGGCGTAAAATACAAACCTTCCGGTCTTTAAAGGGACAGTGACATTACCCTATCAAGCAAGACAATCCCTTACAGACTGACCATATATACATATGCTCAGCGACCAAGCCCCCTCACCACCCAAGCTATGACCAAGGAGGGCCAGGCAATGGTTGTTGATTACTCAGCAATTAGACATATAGGCTTCCTCACAATTCCATCTTTAGCTCAAAAGGATGGTGAGGATGACGCGACTAAAGGAACTAACAAGTTTGATCTTAACTCGAACCCCAGACTGGCGTTTACCAGTCAGGGACGTTACCAAATTGGCCACCATAACATTTTCTCTGGAGTATTCATTTAGTCGAAACTGAAAATAGCCAATTTAAGATTTTCTCACAATGTAACTATCCATCACTCGTTAGCGAGGTAAGCTATGCCCTAGCCCCTCACACTAGCGATTCAGTAGAGTGAAAACGTAGTCTTTCTCTCCCGCCCACCAGACCTTTTAACTAGTTTACAATTAAAAGCAACTGGCCTAAATCTTAATAGGAAGTACTTTTTCTTTCAGAACTGCCTTTCTTGGGGCTCAAAAGTTCCCCGTGTAAGGTTAGGTAGCAAGAGGTCCTTGGCCTCAGCCTTTGTTTGCCCTGATCTTTTCTCTACTGTTTTGGGAGGGCGTGAGCGGTTGCTGACAAGAACCCTAGGAGGTACATCTCAGGGATCTCCTTCAGTGATTACCCAGAAACAAGCTTAAAATACATTTAACAGGGAACACTCAATGTCAATCTCAACTTAAGTTCAGCTCGTTAACGGGAAGCAGAGAGTGCTGCACGGAGATTTGCCTCCAGGTGTTGTATAATTTTCCCTTCCGAGTGAGAGTTAACCTCCACCAGGTGTTGAGCAACTTTCCCTTTTAAGCGAGAATCCTTCCACCAGCTACTATCCAACATTTTTCTCGCATGTGGGGAGAGTTTCAGAGAGCAGCAACAGATTTTGGTCACCTTTCCCATCTGTGGGAGAGACTGACTACACCTGTATGGTTTCGCTCTATAGGGGACTCCTCAATTGGGAATTGGCTTCATTCATGCCCCGCCCGTACACTTGAGACCTTAGGCACGAATGAGTTAGGTGACTGCTTGCAGTTAATACTCATCACTGCCGTACCCACAGGGCACAAAACGAGTTTCGTTGCAACTTCCCTATGGGGTCTTTGGCGCAGATGGTGACAACTGCCGGACGCTCTAAGGCGCCTTCTCTCCCATCGACAAGTCCCGTAGGCTTTACAGCTTCTGGGTTATGACCGACATTGTGCCTTTAGCGTAACAAAGCTCAACTTTTCACCAACTTACGAGGGAGAAACTACTTACAGGCTATATCGAATTTTAGTTATTATTTTCTTGGACACAAGAGAACCCATTGAGGTTTGTTGGGACAAACCCTTCTTGTCCTACACCTAATATTTCAATCTATTATGAGGGAGAAACGACTGGTATTCAAGTCTGGAGGATCCTTTTTCATTTCCTTCCGAGGGAATGACCTAACGTTACTACACAAACCCCCTTCGGGGTAAGATGAGCAGGATTACTTTGCAATTACTAAAGTTTTACAGAGAAGTCAAGCATATTGTTGCGCACCCATCCATTGAGCAACTTAGGTGGGCAATTTCTTCTACCTGACGAGGGTCTATGAGTAATCAAGGCTGCTACATTCAGTAGCCAGGATGAGTTTGCGAATGCTCTCCTCACTAGGGTTTGCTAGTCTCAGAGAGCATTCACTGATTCTTGTGGGCATTTGCGAGAGCTTACCAGCATTTGAAGATGCTTGCCAATGTTCATTAGTATCAGAATTCATTTGCGGACTCCCGCTGTTGTTTACGAGCAATTACCAGTGCTTTTTAGATACTCACCATCGTTTGCAAGTATCAGATAACCTTCGTTCAGTATAACTGATGTTTGCGAGAGCGTGCCAGCATTCGCAGATGCTCGCCAGTGTTCATACATTCTTGTCAGCATTCACAAACGCTCTCCAGCGTTTACAAATGTCAGAAAGCATTTGCTTGTTCTCACCGGTGTTTGCAAGCACTTACTAGTGTTTGCAGACACTCGCCAGAATTTGCTATTATCAGATAGCCTTCGCTCACTGGGGTTTGTGAGAGTTTGCCAGCATTCACTGACACCCGCCAGTGCTTGCAGACGCTCTCTAGCATTTGCAGATGCTCGCCAGCATTGAATAGTATCATATAGCGTTCACTGAGTCTCACGAGTACTCGCGAGAGCTACCAGTCTAGTGGTTGTGTTTTTTGCGTTCTGGGCCAACAAACCCTTGCAAGCAAAACTACAATTTCATCATTGGAAACTCTTTTCCCTGAAGAGGTTTACACAAATACTGGCGTTATTAAAGGCTATTAAAAGCTGAAATGAAATCCTTCAGTGGCGCATGCACTCTCATAAGGACAAAACCTCAGGGTTAATTGCCGCAAATATGGTTTAATACTGATCATTTGCTTCCATGGCATGTGATCATTTTGTCCTTCAACACAGCACGTTTTCTTTACATGCCATGTTTTGTGAAACATAATCCTTCAGGGTTATTTTCTCTGGATTGATTTCCCCACGGAGTGGAGAGCTCCTTGGAGCATTTCAACAATGGGCTTGTTAGACATATCGTTGTAAGCTTCCAGTCCCAAAGGAATAGTTTTAGCCTCTGCTTATGTTTAAAAACAATATCTAACCCCAGAGAAATGTGGTCAGCTTCTCATTAGGTTTGTGAACATTAGCAAGCCCTGCCCACAAGGCGGTCAGACAAACATGGTCAGGTTTTCATTACATCTACAAATATGGCAAGCCCTGCCCAAGAGGCAATTAGACAAGCTTACTACGAATGTTAGTAAGCTGCTCCCTGGAGGCAGCCAGGCAAACTCTTAATACCGACATATTTATGATCAGTACACTAGCTTAGATTTTTTTTTTTTTCAGGAGCACAGGCTCACATCTTAAAAATGCTAGAGCTAGTCAATGATCAAATCCTTTGGGCAATGATGTTGTGATTCGTTGCGCATATATTAATATCTGCTTGTGGGTTAGGGCTCGTTTTCCAATCTTTACCAGGAGGCAAAGAAGTTACACTTGCTCAACAGCACGCGGGCGTTCCGCATGCCAACAAGTTATCGTTCAGCCTACAAGGACTATGCACCCTCTTGCAATTAGAAGTTCATTTTAATAAATCATCAGTTTTCATTGCTATATTCCTTATGGGCAATAATTTTATGCATTACCTTCCCATGGCCAGACATAGGTGGTCTACCCTCATCCGAAGGAATTTCTTCCTAAATTTCCAATAGGACGCCTTAATTTGAGGCAATTCCCTCCTAAATTTTCTATAGGATGTCTTATTTCTTTTAAATATTTAAGATTCCAATTCTTCACATAAGTGAATCTTTCAGGGTAAGGAGTATCCAAAATTTGTGCTAGTTTTGCCGATGGGAAACAAAGAACCATAAATGTTTTCTTTGTTCATACTACGAAGGAGGACTTGATTGCGAAGGTTGATCAACGTTCACCAAACGAGTTCTGGAGAAAACTAATAATTTGGGCTGCACCGGTATGTTCATCCCGATTCCCCGGTCTGTGTTACTGGTTTGTAGTTGAACTTATGCATACATTACCTGTCAAACAATTGACTGAAAATATAACTCAATCTTACATTTCATAAGTAGTTTCATTTGATTGGTAGTTACAGACCGGTATGTATTCCGACAGCGATCGCAAAGGATATTCGCTGTGATAACATCTTCCTCTAGAGAATAATGGTTACCCAAGTTTTACTGACTTACAAGCACACTTACTCGGCTATCTCCTACTGGACTGGAAGCGTTTGGAGGGCCGTAATCCCCGCCCCCGTCTATGCAAATGGTTGCTTACAACTGGTTGCTTGTAACTGGTTGAAAAACTTGACATCAATCAACTGAAGATATTACATGCTATGCAATCTCACGGCCACTAGGGAGAAACAGAGGAGAATTGACCTTTCTCATGATAGTCAAATTCCCTTATTCCACTCAGTCGAACTTGCTAACTCTTAGGGAAGGAACAGCTGTTACAATCCTGGACATTGTTGACTACCCTATTTTATAAATGGTAACCAGTTAGCTCAGTGCCCATCCCATTTTCTGATGATTGGAGGGGAAAGTTTTTTTTCACAGATAAGTTGCTGATACAGCTTGTACGCCTCAGCTAAAAAGACTTTTAGGAGCAAATGCCTCTTCCTGTAGGAGTGCATGATGCTACCCAACAGCCTTCTTTGGGAGGCAGGTCATAGGAAAATACGCATGTCCTATTTTGCAAGGAAGTCTTGTATAGTTTTGTTCACGCACCCACCATTAATTAGTGAATTGGTGGCCAAGTTTCTCTGTCTGACGGAGGGCTACACGCGATCTAGGTCATCCATTATTCTAATGGTAGAAGTAGATTCTACACAAGGGCTGAACCTCAGTCGGTCTCCGCACTCAAAAAGGGATACATTGTTCCAGTTGCAACCTCCCACCCTCCTAAAACCATACATCAGATAACCTCAGATTCCTTAGTGAGGTAGCACTCTATCCAGAATGTAGCAAGCAAGTATTGCACAGCATGTTGCACCCTACCACCTAGCAAGGGATGCAGGCGAGCTCATCTGCATGACTAAGAGGAGGGACTTACTTCTGCTAAGTGTAGTGCTTCCTTGGGTGAGTCTTTCCATCAATATCAGCACAACCAGGAAGTATAAGCACTGAGGGAAAATCGAGAAAGGCAGACATGCCAAAGTGCTCTATCAGCTCTTACCCCGCTAATGAGTACAGTCCCCTTGCAAGAGTCCACAGGTAGATCTGTGCCCTGTGAGTAATGTGAAAGGCCCGAAAAACCTGCGCACAGTTCCAGCTCTCACAAGGTGAGCATGCACTTGAAGCTGGGTGAACTGGAAGGTGTACTTTACAATCTTTCTCCTCACAAATGCAGACACTTCCCTTGCAAGTGCACAGAGGTTATAATTACCTGTGATATTGAGAAAGGTGTACAAGCCAGCGCCAAGCTAGTGCACTTCTCCAGCTTTCGCTTCATGAACACAAACTCCCAACAGGAAAAATTGAAAGAGGTGAGCAATGTTCTCCATGCAATTTGTCTACTTCAGGAGATGAACGGCAGGTTCTCTTGCAAGGGAAGGTAACTTCTCTTTCACTGTCCGACCATCCTCAGATAGTTCCCGCTTGGTCAGTACCAAACTAAATTGAGTAAAGAGATTTAGACAGACCGCCTGGAGCTGTCTCTCTCGAGACAAATTGCCAACACTTCAATGGTAATACTGACTTGGCACCTAACCTCTCTCAAGAACTTAGTGCCACGGGCCCGTCTCCAAACTCGCTCCCTACAATGGCGGTTAAAGACCTTTGGGTTCAAGCACAGCACTCTAGGGCCAGTAGAGTTTGTGCAGAAGAGAGGCCTGAGCGTGTACATGTCCGACACTACTCTACTTAAGATAGTACACCTTTCTCCTCCTCCAGGTTTTTTGCTCTTCACAGATGCATCAAAAGAAGGGTAGGGGGCCCCATCTCTCTCACCTCACCCGATCGGAGCTTTGGTTCAAACTCGTAAAGCAGTGTTACATAAACTTCCTGGAAATGAGGGCAGCCTATCTAACCCTCAAGCTTTCTATCAGGTTCGTTAAGGGTAATCTGTAGTGCTGATGATCGACAACAATACAGAGGTGTTTCATAAACAAACAAGAAGGTACCTTTTTTACAACACTTTTGCCTTCTGCATAACAAGGAGGCTAATGAACAAAGTCAGGACATCACATGATTTAGTGTTAACTCTCATAGCTCTGCTGTGGCCACATGCAAAATGATTCCCAGCCCTTCTACATCTCTTCACAGAGGTTTCAATGGATCTCCCTCCACTACCCAAACTACTCAGACAACCACACAGGAAGAGTTTCCATCGAGCAATACAATCACATGGCAAGATACATCCGGGAGTCCTCTGCCACATTACAGGATATCAAGAGGAGTGGTCCATTTGGGTTGTAAAATGGTGATCACTCTACTAAGTGCTTTCAGAACCACAATAGTGAATTTTTTTTTTTCGTCCTCAATCCTTACCTTCAAGCTGAATGGACTTAACATTTCTTCCTTGCTGGAATGTCTCCCCTTATACAGACTCTCTCCTTGGAATGCAGTCATGTTCTTCGTTTAATTGAAAGGAGTCCCTTATGAGACTCTTAGTCAAGCCTCAGACTGAGATTTTACTCTGAACATGGCCTTCCTGTTATCACTGGCCTCTACAAAGGGGGTAAAAAAATTACATGACCTCTCCTCCGTTATCACCCATTTAAAGGATTGGGGGAAGGTTAAACTTAGTTTCGTCCCTCAGTTAACTGTTAAGACTGAAAATACTTCTGTTGCGGAGCCTTGATTCGTACCCATTCATATTGAGTCTCCAGTCAGTAACATGATCATGATCACCTGTTACTATGCCCTGTGAGGGCACTGAGGTTATGTCTTAAAAGAACGAGAAGATCTTGACCCCAGATTAATAGACTCCTCGCTAGCACGGGGAGAGACCAAGAGGAAAATTGCAAAGAGCTTGATCTCCTCCTGGATCAGAGAAGTGATTTAGATAACACTTTCTTCAGACCACCCATAGTAATATTAATGCCACCATGCACAATAGTAATGGTAATAGGTATTTCCGAGATTTTCCAAAAGAAATTTTCTGGGATGCAGGTG
>NC_090734.1:104184257-104209257 GCF_036898095.1 Palaemon carinicauda
ATTATCCCAGATAAATATACATAGAATGAATGCTCAATTATATCAATAAATTGACACAGGTGAAGGAGACGCAAGGTTCTCAAGAACAAGTTTATTGATAGACAATAAACAAACAGGTTAACAACAATTCTATATATATATATATATATATATATATATATATATATATATATATATATATATATATATATATATATATATATATATATATATATATATATATATATATATATATATATATATATATATATATATAAGAAGAGGATAACCAAAACTTTAAGCATAAGTCTGATAGTAAACAAAAACTTGTTTATCTGAAAGAAAAGCATTAGTGCCACTTTTAACATACCTAGGTATGAAGGTCAGAAAAGTCTGTATTACTAATCAGTTACATTAGCGTTAGAAACGCTCGGAACACATGTATGCACTTATGCTAGGTTCACCTTTGGAAGTGGAACAGTCAATGTGGGCACCTCAGTGCCCTCACTTAGTTTGTAGCACAGAATGTAACTACACACTCACCCTGGAATTAATTGTCCCAATTAAAACCACTGTTCCTCGCAGAGTTAAACAGCAGGGTTAATGACGCAACCCACTGCTACCACAGCACTCTTTAGTTGCTCCACTTGCTTCGCATAGTGGCGAAAGAACACTCTGGAAGACTTCCAGCCAGTGTATGAACGAAGATGTTCTAAATCCATACAATTAAGGAAATTTAAGGATGAATCAACTTTTCTCGGATCGTGACCTGCTGGTGTACTGTCAGGATCCACTCTGCGAATAAAATATGCAATTTTCGCCCTGAGTTGATTCAGTGATAAATTTGAGCCTGATGTTTCTCCCCTGAATAGTTGACCACCCTAGAAGTCTGAAGTTCTATGAACATAGACCTTTAGGCATTCTACTGGACATAGAGATGCATCTCCTTTCATAGGGCAGATTCTCCAGGGACCCCACCTGTTGGTGGGTAACTCATTCTTGGTGAGAAACAAAGGATCCGGAAACAGGTTCAGTTCTCCCCCATCCGGGAACTGAACACGACCTTCCTCTCTCGAGAGGGCTACAATCTCACTAACCCTGGCCCCGGACGCGAGTGGAAATAGGAAAATAACTTTTTGGGTCAAATCCATTAACGCACCCTCCTCATTGCTCCACAGAGAAGCGAAATGAAGAACTTTGTCTAAAGACCATGAAATAGGCTTTGGAGGTGCTGAAGGTCTGAGCCTAGCGCAGGCTTTCAGAACTTTATTGCCTTCTAATAGATTTGCACTTATTTTCCTCTAGGAAGTCTATGCTGGCTTCCGAAATCCCGAAACGCTTTCTCACCGCTAGGGAGGGAAAATCATGAGCTGCAGGATCCGGGTTTTCTGTAATGAAGCGCAGACAGAAGACTTCTTGACTCGCTGGGTCAGAACTGGATCTGGTAGCGGTAAAAACTTCAGTCGTAGTTCCAATGCCAGGGGGAACCACACACTGTTCGGCCACTTGTGGGTCACTATTGCCGCTACCCTCTTGAAGGATCTCAGTAGTTGAGCACCCTCAACAGAGGTTGTGAGGAGGGAACATATAAATCCTGGACCTTCTGTTCCAGTCGAGGGACATCGCGTCCACTGCTTCCGCTAAAGGGTCCTCGTACGGGGACACGTACAGGGGCAACTTCTTGTTGTCTTTCGTCGCAAAGAGGTCTATCTGCAGTTCTGGGACTTGTTCAGGATGAAGAGAATGATCCTGCGTCTAAGGACCATTCCGACTCTATCGGTGTGAACCTGGATAGAGCGTCCGCTGTCGCATTGCGGACTCCTTGAAGGTGAACTGCCGACAGGTACCACTTCTTCTTTCCCGCCAATCGGAAGATGGCCAACATCACCTGGTTGAGAGGTGGTGACCTCGATCCTTGTCGATTCAAGCATCTCACAACTACCTCGCTGTCCATCACCAACCTTATGTGGATCGAGTGACGCGGGGAGACTTTCTTTAAGGTAAGGAGCACTGCCATAGCTTCTAGAAAGTTTATGTGGAAGGTCTTGAATAGCTTGGACCAAGTCCCCTGGACTTTTTTCTGATGAGAGTGACCTCCCCGTCCCTACTTCGAGGCGTCTGAGTGAATCGTCACCGACGGGGGAGGTGGCTGAAGAAGAACCGACTTCTCTAGATGTCTGGCTTGAGACCAAGGCCTGAGAAGAGTACGTAGCCGAAGCGGAACTGGTCTTCTCAGATCTCTTCGCGCGTTTGATGCATAACTTCTCCAAACTCCGGTTGCATCCTTTAGCTGTGCTCTTAGCACTGGGTCTGTCACCGAAGCAAACTGGAGAGAGCCCAGTACCCTCTCCTGTTCGCGTCTTGATATCCTTTCGGAATCTAGAAGTCTCTTGACAGAACCCGCTATCTCCTTCCTTTTCTTCGCCGGGATGGAGAAATGGTGTGACATTAAGTCCCAGTGGATTCCCACCCACTGGAACTTTTGAGATGGAGAAAGTCGAGACTTTTTTCTGTTGATCTTGAAGCCTAGATACTCTAGGAACTGGATCACTTGACTGGAAGCTTGCAAGCATTTTGTCTCGGATGCTGCCCACACCAGCCAGTCGTCCAGGTAGGCTACTACCTGAATTCCCTTTAGGCGTAATTGTTTGAGAGCTGCGCTCGCAAGCTTCGTGAAAATCCTTGGGGCTATATTTAGCCCGAATGGCATGGCTCTGAAGGCGTATAGTCTTCGTTGTAGCTAGATCCCTAGGTAGGGGGAGAGTTGACGGTTGATTGGAACGTGCCAATAGGCGTCTGACAAGTCTGTGGAGACGGAATATGCCCTCTTGGGCAGTAAGGTCCTTATGTGTTGCAGTGTTAGCATCTTGAATTTGCAATTCACTATGAACTTGTTGAGTGGCGACAAGTCCTGAATGACTCTGAGCTTTTCCGAGTCTTTCTTAGGAACACAAAACAGCCTCCCTTGGAATTTGATGGACTTCACCCTTCAGATCACATTTTTCTCCAACAGTTCTTGAACGTACTCCTCCAGAACGGGGGTGGAGTGTTGGAAAAATCCGAGGGCACGGGGGTGGAGTGCTGTACCAGCTCCAGCCCAGTCCGTTCTTGAGTAGGCTGTGGGCCCAGGGATCGAAGGTCCAAAGATCCTGAAAATTCTGAAGTCTTCCTCCTACCGGCATCATCTCACTTGGACTGCCGTCCTGAGGTCTTGCCTCCCCGACCGCAACCACCCCTGAATCCCCTTCCCCTTGAGGGGCGCCTAGACGAGCCTCTGGCTGCTCCTCTAGGCTTTGCTCGAAAGGAAGTAGACTGCCCTTCGAACGTTGGGGTGAACACCGTGGACTGTGTCGACACGGCCTGGGGTACCCACTGGAAAGTGGTCGGGGTTTGTGCCACCATCTGGGGCACTGAAGGCTGTTGCTGTTACTGTTCAACTGGCTTGGCTGGCCGAGACGGTAGCCTAGGTCTTTTAGTCTTCCTCTTCGGTTGGGGACCCTCATCCAGGGAAGACTTTCTCTTGATAGACAGGCCCCACTTTTGGAGATTTCTATTCTCTGTGGTGGCCTTATCCATAACTTCTTTGACCAATTCGCTAGGGAAAAGGTCTTTGCCCCAAATGTTGGAGGAGATTAGTTTCCTTGGCTCGGGCCTCACCGTAGCCGAGGTGAACACGAACTCCCTACAAGCTCTCCTCGCCCTGACGAAGCTGTAAAGATCCTTCGTCACTGTGGCCAGATGAATCTTGGCCACTACCATGAACATTTCTTGGACCTTGGGGTCACTTGCCATCGTCTCAAGAGTGATCTGAGGAGACATTGAGGCAGCCAGTCTTTCTTTTGTCTCAAGCTCTCTCCGCAAAAGAAAGTCAGACAGCTTAGGAAGGTTCTCACCGAACTGACGTCCGGCAATATCAGCCTCCAACTTCCCGACTGAGAAGGTAAGATGGACGTCCTTCCAGTCCTTGTGGTCCATGGGTAGGACCAGCGACAAGGGTTTACACTCCTCCAGGGAGGGGCAAGGCTTGCCAGCCTCGACTGCTTTTAATACAGCCACAAACCCTTTCTGCAAAAATGGGAAGCCTCTAGCAGGAGAGGACACAAAGGAAGGGAGCTTCTTACTCAATGCAGTAACTTTTGAGTTTGTGAAGCCCTTCTCTTTCATCGAAGATGAAAGCAAAGCTTGAGCCTTAGCATGGTCCATCACTATGACCTCCTTCGGCTCTGTCTCCTCCTTTGAAGCTGGTTCCTTCCTCAACCGGACATAACAGTCCGGATATGACCCTTTGCTGGGCCAGAATTCCACTTCCTCAAGGGGAACTGAACCCAGCTTATCCGACATGACGATCTTTCCAGTCGTCATCGGCATGTGCTCCGCATATCTCCACAGGTTAGCATCTGAGCACAAGAGAAGGTCTTTCACATTGAGCCTTTTCTGGGGCCCACGTGATGCTGCAAGCTTCTGCATCTGCAGTTCCATTGCAGCCGCCTTCTCCATATTCTCCTTCTGCATTTGTTGGATCATTCCAACAATGGAGGAGAGGGCCTGTCCCAGCTCTACTGGGAGAGCGGACGATGTTGAGGGAATAGGTTCAGGGATCAGAACCGGAGCAGCCGACACCTCGTTGGCTTCTTCCTCTACGATGTCTGGGGCTTGATCTTCATCCTGGCCTCCTGACAGGAGGTCTTCCTCTAGACGCTCGGACACGTCTGACATCCTGTCGTCCAACTGGATGTCTTGCACGGCGACCGCCACTTCAGCACCCACCTGGATGTGAACTAGGGGGATCTCCTCTTGAGGCTGGGGAATCACTGCATCAGCTGATGCCCTAGGGAAAAGGTAAGCCCTCATCTTCTCACTTGGAAGATAAGGTCCAGAGGTGTTCTTCTGGAAGCCCCTTACCCAGGTGTGAAACTTCCCCCTTGCTATATCCCTTGATTCCGCTGTCCTAGGGGATTTAAAAGCTTCAGTAATCAGGTTAGAGCACACGGTACATACCTGGGGATCCCAATACCGGAGCTCACCTTAGGAGACAGCGCATGCTGCGTGCCTCCTACATAACCCATGTCCGCAGAGGTTCTTACTGCGAACGTTGCAGAAAGCACTTCCGCACTTCGGACGTACCTCTTGAAAGAGAAGAAAATTTCCATGAGTATCAAGTGAACTATGTATCACTGGATAGGCACAGTTTAGCATAACAATTCAGAAAGGAAAGAAACACACTTGTGTTTCCTTCACAAGCAATTGTTGCAGCCTTCCAGATAATAAAATCGAATGGTTAATCTCTTCTAGAATAACCAATGCAAAGTTTCCAGAGGAAACAGGTGGAGCTCACACCTAAGCAATGATTTTAAAATCCTGGATAATAGACAGGAAAGAACTCACTTTCTTATCTGTAAGGCAACAGCAAAGGGCTGTGCAAGACAACACAAAAGTATAGGAGGTTATGTGCCGGCTGGCACACACCATAACTAGCTTTAAAGTATACTACTTAACAGCTATAAGGCGGCAGACCGCTGGTTCAAATGCATATGCCGGCCGGCAGTAACTGCCGGCCAGCAACAGCCAATGTCGGCTACACAAGGTAGAATCCGGCTGCCAGCCACTGCTCCTAGCGACCGGCAGACAAGGGCTGACATTAGCCGGCTGGCAAAGGTAAACAACCGATGCCAGCCAACAGCGTCCATGACGCCTCCGGTAGGCAATGGCTCTTGTAACATAGATTAATACTATTAATCATATAAAAATTTACCAAGAGCCTACATTTATACATAAAAGAAATGGTACTCTACTTATCAGAGGCCGACGAAGTTGGAGAAGCCATGAAAAACTGAATAAATCCAAGATTTGCGAGAAACACAGGAAAAAACACCGAGATTTTAAGCTACGCAAAAAGGAATACAGATGGCGCCAGAATTGGCGCCAGGCACGCTTACGAAACTAGAGAAGAGGGAGCCTTGGGAGCGGCTCCCCCTTTTTCTTTCCCCTTTTCGTTTCTTGCCAATTGACCCCTCGATGTGTTATCTCTGTTTGGGGCGCAGATTGCCATGTAGCGTGTCAAGAATACGTCCTCTGATATGTCGCGATATCCCTTTCATTAGGGATATTCGCTCCAGGAGTTAGAATTCTGGGTACCTTAAGGTAAATTCTCTGGGAATATCGCCGTAGTTGTATTATAGCCTAGGAAGCTACCCTATAGGAACTTCCATCAGGACGACATGGCTTGAGCCCAAATATATATATATATATATATATATATATATATATATATATATATATATATATATATATATATATGTATATATATATATATATATATATATATATATATATATATATATATATATATATATATATATATATATATATATATATATATATATATATATATATATATATATATATATATATATATATATATATATATATATATATATACCTCAAGAGTGGTGGGTTGTGCTAGCAAATAAACGATAGAACTTACATCCGAAATATAACCTAAGTAAGACAACAACAAAAATTATTTATAAATTAAATATTCTATCCAGATAAATTTATTCCCTTGAATCAGACTCAGGATGTAGTTACGTCAGAATTCCAAGAAGAGAGAAAGATAAGGTACGATTTAAAATGGAATTTCAGACATTTGGTTTCTTACAACTTCTATAACTCATGGGAAAATATTCAGTAGTTGTAGACTGCAAATCATCTCGTTTATCCTTAAAATGTCTTTAAAATGTATTAGACCGATATCAAAAAAGTTTTTGTTTCGAAAATTAAAAGCATTCAGTTCAAGTTGGTTTCGATATCCAATAGAACATTTTTATAAATTTTCCTAGTGTTTGAAATTCTATGAATTTTTTTTTCAAAGTTTCCCAATTTTCATTGGAAATATATCGGTAAGGTTTTCAGATTATCAGAAAGAATTCAGGGATCAATTAAAATCACCTGTCATTTATCAGAAAACTTCTGGTGAAGAGTCATTATTATCAGCGAAAGATAAACCTTCATTTAAAATCTAATGTAAGGTTATTAGAATATATATATATATATATATATATATATATATATATATATATATATATATATATATATATATATATATATATATATATATATATATATATATATATATATATATATATATATATATATATATATATATACCTCAAGAGTGGTGGGTTGTGCTAGAAAATAAACGATAGAACTTACATCCGAAATATATCCTATGTATATATATATATATATATATATATATATATATATATATATATATATATATATACATAACTATCGATGTATATATATATATATATATATATATATATATATATATATATATATATATATATATATATATATATATATATATATATATATATATATATATATATATATATATATATATATCAAATAAGCCATATATATTAATAGATCAAAGTCTGGATACTCTTAACGCCCTCGGGATCGGAGCCCAAGGCGGAACCGCCCAAAGACTATGATATCGGACCGGCGGGGATTTGAACCCTCTTCCAGGATATCTGTATGCCAGTGACCATACCACTCCACCACGAAGAGTGGAGTGGTATGGTCACTGGCATACAGATATCCTGGACGAGGGTTCAAATCCCCGCCGGTCCGATATCATAGTCTTTGGGCGGTTCCGCCTTGGGCTCTGATCCCGAGGTCGTTAAGAGAATCCAGACTTTAATGTATTAATATATATGGCTTATTTGAAATATGAAAGAAACACGTTTAAATGTGCAAAAAATGTATCATGTATATATATATATATATATATATATATATATATATATATATATATATATATATATATATATATATATATATATATATATATATATATGTGTGTGTGTGTGTGTGTGTGTGTGTGTGTCTTTATGTGTATGTTTGTGTATGTGGCCGTGCGTATATATATATATATATATATATATATATATATATATATATATATATATATATATATATATATATATATATATATATATATATGTGTGTGTGTGTGTGTGTGTGTATGTGTGTGTGTGTGTGTGTGTTTGCGTTTGTGTGTGTAAATATATATATATATTGTAAGTAAGCCTTAGGTTTTTTTTTATAATGTATTAGCTTACTTAGGTTAGTTTTTAAGTTCCTCTTTCATTTTTTTCGAAGGCTGTAAAGTTCATGGTTAGTTCGCCTTCTTGTTAGTAGGGGTCTCCTCACTCCAGTGGTATTTTTGTATAGTCTTGTTGACTAATCCTCCCTGTTTCTCCCCTCCATATTTTGGCTCTGCTGAGTTGACTTGAGACTGGGTTTCCAAGCTACAGGGAGTTGGTATCTGCACCCTGATTTGTGAGCCCAATACCTCTGGATTTACAGCAAGTCTCTGAACGAATATATATATATATATATATATATATATATATATATATATATATATATATATATATATATATATATATATATATATATAATATATATATATATATATATATATATATATATATATATATATATGCCTTCACATCAGCTGGCCGTTACTTCACATCTCTGCCATTTTATTATTGTCTCTGGTGCAGTACTTGCCAGAGGGACCTCGCTAGGCGACTGTAAGGAGTGTCATTCATTTCTTGTAAATTATTGACCAAGATTATTGGGATCCGGCGTCCATGATCATGAATGAATATGATTACGGCTGTGCTGCAGTGTCAGGTTAATTTCCTGTTGGAGCTCTATAATGGTATTGAGAGTTGCCGTCCGCTGCCCTTATTGAAGTACCTATGGGAGGAGACCTTCATCATCTCATCATCCGTTAGCATGTAAAATTTAGGTTATTCTTTCTTTTCGTTGTTTTCTATTCCTCTCTGGGCCCCCTTTCCTCCTTCAGAGGTTGAATGTGTTGACTAATAATTTGGGTATATGTTTCGTAAGTGGTATTTCTTATTTAATGTTAATGATGAGGCCTAGCTATTATTTTCTGTATTTTTATTGAATTGTAATATATATTGGTTTTTATTTCATTGTTTTGTTATCCCCCTTGAGTTATTCTTGTGCTGCATTTACCTGGGCTTGCTTCCACCTTTGTGGCTTGCTGCCTTTTGAACACCTAAATATTGATTATTTATGGTCCTGTAGACCTAGTGTGTGTTGTGGTCCAACGAGACCATTACAATTGGCGACCTTGCCAGGATTCATCGTATCCTGTGGTGTTCTTGTTGCAGTGCAAGCGTAATTCTTGGGGTGTTGTTATTGTTAGGTGGCATGGTTACACCTCCTCAGTGTTTGGTTGGCTGGCGCTATTGCAAGTGAAATAATTTTGTTATATGTAAAGTGTTGTAATTACTTGCAATCAAAATGGATGACATGAATATCGTAGAGTTGCTTGAAGGAGAGGGATGGCAGGATAGGTTGGCCGAATTAAGCAAAGAGGAGTTAGAAAGTGTGGCAGATTTTTTTGAAGTGGAAAGAACGGTAACAATGAAGAAGGGTATACTATTGCTAAAGGTTTATGAGTGTGTTAAGGAGACTAAGACAGGAGCTAAACCCAAGGTTAGGCAAGAAGAGGGATTGTCAGTAGAAATTTTGGATAGACAGATTAGTCTAAAACAAATGGAAATACACCAGCAAAAAATGGTGTTTGAAGAGAGAGAGAGGGAAAGGAAGCATGAGTGAGTTAAGTTGGCTTTGCAAACGCCAGGGTCACCAGGGTCTCCTTCTCAGAGAGAGAGGGAAAGGAAGCATGAGTTAGCTAAGTTGGCTTTGCAAACGCCAGGGCCACCAGGGTCTCCTTCTTGTGTTGAGGCTTCCTCCTCCTTCTCAAATTTAGCTCAGGCTTTGAAGTTTGTCCCGAACTTCCAGGAAGATAATGTTGCAGAGTTCTTTATGTCATTCGAAAGAATTGCTAATAGGTTAGAATGGCCTATTGGATTATGGACTACCCTTATCCAGAGTAAATTGATTGGGAAAGCCCAAAAGGTATATGTAGCTTTGGAAGAAGATCTCTCCTCGGATTATGAGAGTGTAAAGGCGATAGTGTTGAAGGCATATGAGCTCGTGCCGGAGGCCTATCGGCAAAGGTTCCGTAATTTGAGTAAAAATGAAAATCAGACTTTCTTAGAATTTGCAAGGAGTAAAGAGCAATATGCTACTGATTGGTTGAAATCTAAAGAGGTGGACAATTTTGATAAGCTAAAGCAGTTGCTGTTGGTTGAAGAGTTTAAAAGGTGTACTCCTGACCGTTTGAAGGTTCATTTGGAAGAGTTGAAATTAGATTCCCTTCAGGAGGTTGCTGTGGCGTCAGATGAGTATTTTTTGTCTCATAAAGATACTATGAAAGAAACTGTATTTAAGGAAAAACCACGTTGGGGTTGTTCTGGGAGATCTGGTAATTTTAATAACCAAAAGAATGTTTCTCAGAATGTTCAGTTAAATAAGGGTTCTCAGAATGTTCAATCAAATAAGGTTTCTCCGAATGGCCAATCAAAGGTGTGTTACTCGCAAAATAACAGACTTGGTGAGTCGGGTGTTTATGATCCACAAAAGCTGAGGCATTTGACGTGTTTTTTTCTGTAACAAGAGGGGTCATACCAAAAGAATGTGTTATGCTTGGAATAAGGTATGTAACAGTAAAGGTAATCCGGTGATGGCGGTTGAGAAAAGCGCTAGTCAGGGTGGAGCTCTGCCCTCTCCGACTCAATGACTAAGAAAGTCAGAGACTGTTAGTTCCTTCGGTGATTTTCTGGCCGTGGGTGAAGTCTCGCTGGATGGTGAAGGCCAAGGGAGAAAAGTGAATATTTTACGTGATACCGGAGCCGCACAATCATTAATTCTTAGAGATTCGGTCCCGAATGATTTTGTGTATGAGAATCGGGAGTTTGTTATTTTGAGTGGTTTTCCGGACACGGTAAAATCTTATCCAATTGGTCTATTCCATCTTAGTTGTCCTTATTTTTCGGGGAATGTCCGTTTGGCTATTGTTGATAAATTTCCGATTAAAAAGGTGGATGTGGTTCTCGGAAATGAGATTGTGTATGAAAATAAAAATGTGCCAATTGTGATTAATCCGGATGTGAAAGTAGGGGTAGTCACTCGTGCTAAGGCAAAGGCTGTTGACGCTGCAGAGTCAACAGTCGACGTTGATTTGAGTAGTTTAGGACGTAGTGATTTATCTGTAGACAGTAGTAGTAGTGTTAGATTAAAACCCAATTGGACTTTTAAAGAACTTGTTTCAGCTCAGAAAAAGGAGTTTGGTAGTCTCCCTATTGAGTCTGGTGAGATAACGAACGTGACAGTTCCTATTTTTAAGGTAATTAATAGCATATTATACAGAATAAGTAGACCAATGCATGCCTCGGGGGAGGATTACGAAATTATACGACAGATTGTGGTTCCTGAATGTTACCGTCATGAGTTGATGTCATTAGCTCACGAGAATGTGATGGCGGGACATTTTGGTATTCACAAAACAGTCAGTAGGTTATTAAATAATTTCTTTTGGCCCAAGCTGAAAGGTGATGTTAAAAAATTTGTTAATAGTTGCGAGGTTTGTCAGAGAGTCGGCAAACCTAACCTACCTATTCCAAAGGCTCCATTAATACCTATCCCAGTTGTGTCTGAACCTTTTCGGGAAGTGTTAATTGATGTTGTTGGTCCTCTCCCAAAGTCAAAGAGTGGAAATGAATATATTTTCACTATTATGGATCGTATGTCTCGGTACCCTGAGGCAATCCCCTTGCGGTCCATAAGGAGTAAAAAGATTGTAGAGGCATTAATAGGTTTCTTTTCAAAATTTGGTCTCCCGAAGGTAATTCAGTCAGACTGCGGTACTAACTTCACGAGTCGTTATTTTAAGCAAAAAATGACTGAATTGGGCATTAAACATGTAACTTCCTCGCCTTATCATCCAGAGTCACAGGGTGCTTTGGAACGTTTTCACCAAACTATGAAAAGCATGTTAAAGAAATATTGTATTGGGAATG
This sequence comes from Palaemon carinicauda, assembly GCF_036898095.1. NCBI lineage: Eukaryota > Metazoa > Arthropoda > Malacostraca > Decapoda > Palaemonidae > Palaemon > Palaemon carinicauda. The sequence goes on from NC_090734.1 coordinate 104,196,215, forward strand.
GGGCTGAATGGCATAAAAACCTTCCATTCCTCTTATTCGCTTTCCGCTCTATTCCTGGTCAATCTCTCGGTCTCTCTCCTTTTAATTTGATTTTTGGACATTCTGTAACGGGTCCGCTGGATATTGTGAGAGAGGCTTGGGAGGGAGATGCCCCTGATTTGAATTTGATTGATTACCTTAATAATTTGAATGCTAAATTAACCAGGGCTTGGTCTTTTGCAGGTGAGAATTTGTTTAAAAGTCAGAAGAAAATGAAATTTTATTTTGACAGAAAGACTTTGACCTGGGACTTCGACGTAGGACAGAAGGTACTGGTTCTGTTACCTATCCCAGGTAATTCTCTCAAAGCTACTTTCCAGGGACCATGGAAGGTATTGAAGAAGGTAAATAATGTTAACTTCTTGGTGGAAACACCCGATAGGAGAAGGCCTCATCAATTGGTACATATAAATATGATGAAAGCTTTCCATGAAAGAGAGAAGGTTAGGCCAATTGCGACTCTTTGTGACGGTAGAAATGACTTGGTCGGTTATAATGCTTCTTTTTCAGATGAGCATAATAATGATTCTTTTTCAGAGGACAGGGACTTGAAAGATAGTGAATGGCTGACAGGTAATGTCGAGGCTTTAGAAAATTTACCTCAGATATTGGGTCACTTGGGTAAAGATGAGCAACAATACTTGAGAAATTTGGTTTTAAAATATAAGGACTTGTTTTCTAATGTGCCCGGCAAGACCACGATCTTGCAGCATGACGTGGACGTAGGGGACGCCACGCCCGTGAAGCAGGCTCCTTATAGGTTGCACCCAAAAAAGAATGAGATTGTTGCTAGAGAGGTTGAGTATATGCTCAAGCATAATTTAATATAGCCGAGTTGTAGTCCTTGGTCATCTCCGGTTGTGTTGGTGAAGAAATCGGACGGAGACTATCGTCTTTGTTTCGATTATAGGAAGCTTAATGAGGTGACCAAGGCTGATAGTTTTCCATTGCCTCGCGTGGAAGATTGTATTGATCGCATGGGTCGGGCTAAATACATTACAAAATTTGATTTATTAAAGGGATATTGGCAGGTGCCTTTGTCGGAAAGGGCCAGAAGTGTTTCGGCTTTTGTAACCCAACAGGGGTTATTTCAGTGTAAGGTAATGCCCTTTGGGATGAAAAACGCTGCTGCCACCTTTTAGAGACTTATGAATTCGTTGGTTAGTGGTCTAGAGGGGTGTGTGGTGTATATCGATGACTTGGTTATTTTTAGCGACGACTGGCAGTTACACCTGAAGAGAATTGAGGCCTTATTCAAAGTACTTAGGAAAGCAGGCCTGGTTATTAATTTAAGGAAGTCGGATTTTGCAAAAGCAACGGTGGTATATCTTGGATATGAGATAGGAGCAGGTATGGTGGCTCCCAAGGAGGCTAACATTGAGGCCATTCGTAAAGTAGAGGTTCCTAAATGTAGGAAAGATTTGCGAAGGGTATTAGGGATGGCAAGCTATTATCGCAGATTCATTCGCAATTTTTCAGACATTGCGGAACCTCTTACTGCTTTATTGAAGAAAAATGTTAAATTTGTTTGGAGTAAGAAGGCTCAGGATGCATTAGAGAGGATAAAACTGGTCCTCATTAGTCGGCCTTTGTTAACAGCTCCAAATTTTGACGCTCCATTTCAGCTTACCACTGATGCGAGTGATGTGGGGGTTGGTGCTGTATTGAGTCAAGCTGACGAAAATGGTATTGTCCACCCGGTGGCGTATTTTTCTAAAAAGCTCACTTTGCCTCAAAGAAAATATTCCACAATCGAGAAGGAGACTTTGGCCTTGATCTTAGCATTAACTCATTTTAATGTCTATCTCTCTTCCTCAGGTGGGCCCATTAAAGTTTGTACGGACCATAATCCATTAACGTTCTTGAATCGGTACAAGAATAAGAATCAGAGATTGATGCGTTGGAGTATTTTGGTCCAAGAATTCGATCTAGAGTTTAAGCATATCCCGGGTAAAGAGAATATGGTGGCCTATGCAATTTCCCGGCTGGCAGAGTAAGTGCGAATGGGGTAATTATAAGGGTTTTTCTTCACCTGTTGGTAAGTTCTGTCACTCGTGGTAACTGTTTGAGTATTAATAATTATTTATATATGGTTTTTTTTTTTATTTTGTTGAACCGATTATGTAATATAACACTCCAATGTTGGATGTAGTATTGACGGTTGATTATGATTTGATATGATAGATGGATGTTGACCAAATGTAAGATTATTATTGTTCGTTGATGCATGCAACTGTTATTTTATGGGTTAATTATATCTGTCTTTAATTGCTTGTGGAGGTGGTGAAGTTTATAATGAACTGGTGTTTTTTTTTTTTTTTTTTTTTTTGTTGAGTTATGCTTAAAACTGAGGTTTTGTCAAAATTATATGGTTATGTGTGGTGGTTTAGGAATTTATGAATGATCCTATATTGGACTCCTTAAGTTTCAGGTGATGGTATTTATTACGTTAGTTGGGTATGTAAATTAGGTTAAGATTTTTGTGATAAATTGATTTGTTTATACACCCCTTTGTCAGGAGAGTATGGACTCCAAAATATTAATAGTGCGTAAAAGAAAAGTGCTGTGTTAGTGCTGTAACATTTTATGTGTCAAGACACTTGGGTGAAAGGTTAATGTGCGGGTGCTGTGAGGGTGGTGCTGTGAAAAAGTACAGCTAAGGTGTATGATATTTTCGGGACATTGAATCATAATACCTTCGCGGCTTTGAACAATTCACAAGGGAAGAACCTCCTTTCCCTTCACATACCTTGCCAGTCTGGTGTGAACAGCAAAATGGTGTACTATTTATATTTGACGAAGGATGTGGTGTATATTTAAGGTAGCCTATGAGGCATTAAGAATGTCACCTGTTAGTATAAGTATTTGAAAGTTACCCAGGTAATGAATCCTATATTTGGACACTATATTTTGTTGGTGATTGGTGTATGACAATTTGGTTTTGTAGCATATATTTTTTTTTGGTTGCCACTCCCTCTCCTCTTGCAACCTAGGTGATCCCATATGGTGATAATCAATTATTAATACAGGTTGGTCTTATGATTTTAGTCCTAGTTGAGGGACTTGGTGCAATTATTTAGTGTATGCAATTATTTGGTGTATGGTGTTAGTGATACTTTATATTTGTTAACATTTTTAATCCATTTGTTTGTTGTTTATATTATATTTCAAGTGTGTATATTTTATACTTGATTCCCTTAACTTTTAACGTAAATTTTAGCATTTTTGTCTTGAAATTTTGCACTTTTGTTTTGGAAAAAAAAAGTTTTTTTTTTTTTCTCTGGGTGAGGAGGTGTAAGTAAGCCTTAGGTTTTTTTTTTTTTATAATGTATTAGCTTACTTAGGTTAGTTTTTAAGTTCCTCTTTCATTTTTTTCGAAGGCTGTAAAGTTCATGGTTAGTTCGCCTTCTTGTTAGTAGGGGTCTCCTCACTCCAGTGGTATTTTTGTATAGTCTTGTTGACTAATCCTCCCTGTTTCTCCCCTCCATATTTTGGCTCTGCTGAGTTGACTTGAGACTGGGTTTCCAAGCTACAGGGAGTTGGTATCTGCACCCTGATTTGTGAGCCCAATACCTCTGGATTTACAGCAAGTGTCTGAACGAATATATATATATATATATATATATATATATATATATATATATATATATATATATATATATATATATATATATATATATATATATATATATATATATATATATTATATATATATATATATATATATATATATATATATATATATATATATATATATATATATATATATATATATATATATATATATATATATATATATATATATATATATATATATATATATATATATATATATATATATATATATATATATATATATATATATATATATATATATATATATATATATATATATATATATATATATATATATATATATATATATATATATATATATATATATATATATATATATATATATATATATATATATATATATATATATATATATATATATATATATATATATATATATATATATATATATATATATATATATATATATATATATATATATATATATATATATATATATATATATATATATATATATATATATATATATATATATATATATATATATATATATATATATATATATATATATATATATATATATATATATATATATATATATATATATATATATATATATATATATATATATATATATATATATATATATATATATATATATATATATATATATATATATATATATATATATATATATATATATATATATATATATATATATATATATATATATATATATATATATATATATATATATATGCCTTCACATCAGCTGGCCGTTACTTCACATCTCTGCCATTTTATTATTGCCTCTGGTGCAGTACTTGCCAGAGGGACCTCGCTTGGCGACTGTAAGGAGTGTCATTCATTTCTTGTAAATTATTGACCAAGATTATTGGGATCCGGCGTCCATGATCATGAATGAATATGATTACGGCTGTGCTGCAGTGTCAGGTTAATTTCCTGTTGGAGCTCTATAATGGTATTGAGAGTTGCCGTCCGCTGCCCTTATTGAAGTACCTATGGGAGGAAACCTTCATCATCTCATCATCCGTTAGCATGTAAAATTTAGGTTATTCTTTCTTTTCGTTGTTTTCTATTCCTCTCTGGGCCCCCTTTCCTCCTTCAGAGGTTGAATGTGTTGACTAATAATTTGGGTATATGTTTCGTAAGTGGTATTTTTGATTTAATGTTAATGATGAGGCCTACCTATTATTTTCTGTATTTTTATTGAATTGTAATATATATTGGTTTTTATTTCATTGTTTTGTTATCCCCCTTAAGTTATTCTTGTGCTGCATTTACCTGGGCTTGCTTCCACCTTTGTGGCTTGCTGCCTTTTGAACACCTAAATATTGATTATTTATGGTCCTGTAGACCTAGTGTGTGTTGTGGTCCAACGAGACCATTACAATATATATATATATATATATATATATATATATATATATATATATATATATATATATATATATATTATATATATATATATATATATATATATATATATATATATATATATATATATATATATATATATATATATATATATATATATATTATTCACAATAACTTTTACAATCATTATTATTAAAGCTGTCAGAAAATGAGAAGAGAATCCTCTCCTATCTTTCTATAAATTATCTTTGTGGGCCATTCTTTTTTTCTGCAAATAAAGTATTTTATATAATTTTATGCTTTCCCGTATTTGTCCTTTCTGGTGGAGTTGTCCTCAAATTACCTTACTCCAGCTTTTAAGACTTGGTGTTTGTTTTACATTCGGAAATGTATATCTACTGTAAATTAATTTATGATAACAGTTTCTGCCTGGGCAGAGATTCAAACCTAAACCTCTTAGCCGAACCCTTGTCTTTGAAGACTGTACCAATAGAACTTTTCGATGCTGGGAATCTCTTTTTACACTTTAAAGAAAACCATCCCCACTATGATAGTTTATTAGTGAGTTTTCAACTCGTAGTTATTCTTGATGAGTATATATCACTTACACACGTGATTTTATTTTTGGTAAATGTTAAAAACAATGGGCAATTAATATCAAATATTACCTTTCGGAATATGCAGTACATCCACGGGAAATTCATTCATGATAACAATTTATTATAAACTTATATCTCTCTTGATCACTGGATGGGTAGAGTCCTTGCATTCATGGCTTTTTCTAAAAGGCTTAGGTTTGAATTTCTGGTCAGCCAGAGTTTGTTATTATTAATTGATATCAAGTGGTTATACATTTAAAGAGGTAGAATTATATATATATATATATATATATATATATATATATATATATATATATATATATATATATATATATATATATATATATATATATATATATATATATATATATATATATATATATATATATGTGTATATATATATATATATGATATGTGATATATGTAATTTATCTTTATATATATATATATATATATATATATATATATATATATATATATATATATATATATATATATATATATATATATATATATATATATATATATATATATATATATATATATAAATCGGTTGGAACCTTTGACCGGGGATGCCTCTCCATGTCCTAAAATAAAACAAAGAAAAAATGTTCATATTTTGAATTGAGCGTCTGAAAGAATTAATACAAAAATGAAAATTTTGACCGGGTGTCACCGGTTGCTTGCTTTTGACATTACCCATAGTCACGACGAGGAGTTGCCCATTTTTGAGAGAAGGTAGTAATGGTAATTGACTTATCTTTCATGTCAGTCACAGGACTCGACGTTAAAGACTAATGTAGATCACACGGTAGTGTGTAGCATGTAGGTACGTCTTGTAGGAACGATAAGTTACTTGATAGATTTCCATGTTGATGTATATTATAATGAGGGGGAATGCGGTTCATTGTAGAGATTAGGACGTAATACTAATAGGTAAAAAATATCATATGTTGCAGATAGGCGGTCAAGGAATGGATGTAGGAGGTACGAGGCAGATAGTAAGGGAGGTAAAAGGTAAACAAATTTTTATGTAAACAAATAAGGCGTGAGGTAAGATGTAAAAGTAAATCTAAAGGTAAGTAAGAGGTGACGGGTAACGGGTAGGAAGTAGGAGGTATGCTACTGAATTAAGCGTTGAAAGGTAAGAAATGAAAGAGGCAGGGTACAAAAGAAAATGTGTAGAAAATGTAGAAGGTAAAAGGTAAGAGGTAGGAAGTAGGAAGCAGAAGGTAAGAGGTAGGAGGTAAAAGGTAAGAGGTAGGAGGTAAGAGGTAAGAGATAAGAGGTAAGAGGTAAGAGGTAGGATGTGGATGGTAGGAAGTTGGAAGTAGATAGTAAGAGGTAAGAGGTAAGAGGTAGGATGTGAATGGTAGGAAGTAGGAGGTATGCTAGTGAATTAAGCGTTAAAAGGTAAGAAATGAAAGAGGCAGGGCACAAAAGAAAATGTGTAGAAAAGGTAGGAGGTAAAAGGTAAGAGGTAGGAGGTAGGAAGTAGGAAGTAGAAGGTAAGAGGTAGGAGGTAAGAGGTAAGAGGTTAGAGGTAAGAGGTAAGAGGTAAGAGGTACGGTGTGGATGGTAGGAAGTAGGAAGTAGATGGTAAGAGGTAAGAGGTAAGAGTTAAGAGGTAAGAGGTAAGAGGTAAGAGGTAGGATGTGGATGGTAGGAAGTAGGAAGTAGATGGTAAGAGGTAAGAGGTAAGAGGTAAGAGGTAGGATGTGGATGATAGGAAGTAGTAAGTAGATGGTAAGAGGTAGGAATTAGAAGGTAAGAGGTAAGAGGTAAGAGGTGGGATGTGGATGGTAGGAAGTAGGAGGTTGGAGGTAAGAGGTAGGAGGTATAAAGATTTAGGATGTAGGATAAGAGATGTAGGAGGTTGAGGGTAGGAGGTAAGAGATGTACCTCTTATAAGCGGTAAGCAGTAAGAGGTAGGAGGTAAGAGGCAAGATGTTATGTAGGAGGTAGGAGATAAGAGGTATGATGTAGGAGGTAGGAGGTAAAAGATAGGGGGTAGGATGTAAGGGGTAGAAGGTAGAATGTGGAGAGTAGGAGGTAGGAGGTATCACAGCACGGGCAAGCTCGACCGGGGACATAAGTATATAGGATGTAGCATAAAAGATGAAGGAGGTAGGAGGTATAATTATAAGAATGCGGGATGTAGGAGGTAGGAGGTAAGAGGTAGAAAGAAGAAACAAGGTAGGAAACAAGAAACACGTAGTAAGAGGTAATACCTATCAGAGGTTGGAGTTACAATGCGTTTCTCAGCATAGCATAGGTGTAAAATACTACATTTTATCTCCATGAATTGATCACGAATCACAGTGTTTTGCTTTATGACAATGGATAATGTCAAAAGCAAGCGACCAGTGACACCCGGTCAAAATTTTAATTTTTATATCAATTCTTTCAGACGCTCAATTGAAAAGATGAACATCCTTTCTTTGTTTTATTTTAGGACATGGAGAGGCGTCCCCGGTCAAAGGTTCCAATCGATTTATCGGTTTTTGCATATATATATATATATATATATATATATATATATATATATATATATATATATATATATATATATATATATATATATATATATATATATATATATATATATATATATATATATATATATATGGCAGACATACATATTTTTATCTTACGTGTATATATATATATATATATATATATATATATATATATATATATATATATATATATATATATATATATATATATATATATATATATATATATATATATATATATGTGTGTGTGTGTGTGTGTGTGTGTGGCAGATATACATATTTTTATCTTACGTGTATATATATATATATATATATATATATATATATATATATATATATATATATATATATATATATATATATATATATATATATTATATATATATACGTAAGATATACATAATTTTATCTTATATATATACATACATACATATATATATATATATATATATATATATATATATATATATATATATATATATATATATATTTCTACACACACACACACACACACACACATATATATATATATATATATATATATATATATATATATATATATATATATATATATATATATATTTATACACACACACACACACACACATATATATATATATATATATATATATATATATATATATATATATATATATATATATATATACAGTATATATATATATGTGTGTGTGTGCGTGTGTGCGTGTGTGTGTGTGTGTGTCTGTCTGTTTGTATACATGATAGCAGGAAATTCACATATTATCATATTAATTCAGATAAATCAACAAAGTTACTTATTTACCTCTTTTGTCGGTGGTTGAAATATGCTTGTGCATCCATTATCGCTTATCTATTTTTAATTTTGTCTATCTTTTTTATGAAGATACTTCCTCTTTCCACCAAAGCTCATCCATTAACGTAGAACTTGTTTGAATTCTTTGAAAAAGACTCTTCATATTTCTTTCTATCCAAAAGAATGGGGAGGATGAAAAAAGATTATTAAAATATTTTCAACTGACTGTAATCTGCAAATTGTTCTGCTCCAATACAGTCTCCTAATGTAATGTCCATAAAACAATATCCTGTCTTGTTTCTCCTGCATTGGCATTTTGTTTTCCAGGAAAAAAAGACAATAAATAAAAAGCATTTTCATCTCAGTATTAATGTGTTTTCAAATGTCTGAAAACTATTACATTTACTTCATGTACTTGTAGCGCAAGAGTGTGAACTAGGAGGGTATGATGACAATTGTTACAATGGCATTAACAAATGCTACTACTACTACTACTACTACTACTACTACTACTACTACTACTACTACTACTACTAATAATAATAATAATAATAATAATAATAATAATAATAATAATTGTGTATTTCCATAGGAGACCTTTTTATGTATGTTTTATTGATGACCATAGGTGCCGCAGTGGTTTTTCTTTTATAAAACACCTTCTCTATTGTTTTAATTCTCTAATTTTCAACAGTACAGAAATCTAACTGCAACTGCTATATTTTCTTTTTCATGGGTCATGTGGATATTCATATGTAAAGGAACTACGATCATTACATTAAAAGAGTACATTTATGTATCCATTTATGCAATAATTCCAGGGGACGTTCCAGTGTTTTGTGATCTTTTTCATGTCGTAATAACAGTAGTGAGGTTACGTTGTGACGCTCTTTTAACAGCAAGGTAAGTTTGCTTGAAGAGTAAATGATATATGAAGGATTCATTGCTCTATTTATATGAAACTGGGTCTGGGCACAGACGTTAAGAATATAATTAACGTCACCGAGGTTTTGCGATTCACTCGGAGATCGTCACTGAGATGACCTCGGGAGAAGTCAGGTCATAAATTATCTCGATGAGTAAATTTTCATATATGCATTGTTATTTTATTCCTTGACAAGTGGTGTGGTTCTCATTCTTAAGGAAATTCGAGAAGAAATCGAAGTTTTCTGCATTTTCCTTCCAGGGGGATAAAAAACTTGAAGGAAGTGGCTACCTGCTGTTAAGAGAAATGGAGGACACAATAACCAAAACAGCAGGGTAAGTAATTAATTTTTGTACCTCAACTTTCAAACATATTGACCTCAACTCCATTAATCATTATACTTATTAATTTATTGCTGACACTTCGTAGTCAGGTTATACAAAAATATCAATAAGAAACTAATGAATACATAAAGGACATGAGAATATAATATAATATATATATATATATATATATATATATATATATATATATATATATATATATATATATATATATATATATATATATATATATATATATATATATATATATATATATATATATATATATATATATACACACACACCCATATATATATATATATATATATATATATATATATATATATATATATATATATATATATATATATATATATATATATATATATATATATATGGGTAAAAATCAAAGGAAAACGTGATGCTCAGATGCAGAAGAACCACAGGGAAAATGGAAATACAAAATATACGCTTAAGTACTGACTAGTTTCGTGATACTTCTTCAGAGGACTGATTTATTAAGAAAGGTTTCTTTACATTTTATAGGGAAAGCGAACGTAAGAACATACATATAGAGATTAAGAGAACAATGACACTCCCTTACCAGCTACCTGGGTCAAGTGGGCGGAGTCCCCAAGATCATTAGACACCTGCCAAAGAGGGTCATCTAGTGGCGGGTAAAATCTTGTTATTTTGACTTTCAGTATAGTTTATATGAAAACACGGTAGCCTTATCTATATAAATACATAAGCAAAACATACACATACATATATATATATATATATATATATATATATATATATATATATATATATATATATATATATATATATATATATATATATATATAGATATATATATATATATATATATATATATATATATATATATATATATATATATATATATACCCTTACATATATATACACATACATACATATACCCATATATATATATATATATATATATATATATATATATATATATATATATATATATATAAATATATATATATATATATATATATATATATATATATATATATATATATATATATATATATATATATATATATATATATATATATATATGTGTGTGTGTAGAAATCACGAAAGCTGACACGTGATGAATATAAAATGTATTATAGCCACGAAAGGAAAAATGAAAAAGACTAGATTGGAGTTAGTACTTTCCTGAGTGGATGAAAGTACTAACTCCAATCTAGTCTTTTTCATTTTTCCTTTCGTGGCTATAATACATATATATATATATACATACAACATTAATATCATAAACATATAATTATGTATATATCAATACCTATATCTAGCATAACTCTATATAGTGCCAATATACTTATGCGTACTATATAAAATAATTGTACCTATTAATGAATGGTAGCTTAGGTCTAAATATCAATTTTACAGCGATGTTAATTATTCACAATACATTCAATTCTACATTAAGTGGTTAATGTTTTTTTATATAACTTACAAATCTCTTTACATATAAAGGCGTCGAGTTTATACATTTCATGACCAATATTCAAGTTGTTTTCAAAGGTTTCCTTTATGAAACTGGACTCTATGATGTTTCTTTCCACTAAGTTATTTGAATGAACCAATTTCTTTGCACCTGACCAATTAATGGTGTGATTTTTATCTCTAACGTGAGCAAAGAGTGCATTATTATCTTGAGCATACCTGACACTTTTTATGTTGTTCAATTCTCTTTTCTAGGGCTTTACCAGTATGACCAATATAGTATTTTTCACAAGCATTGCATGGAATACGATATACACATCCCTTGGTAATGTCAGGAGAATTCTTTATTAAGGCTGTTTTTATTGTATTTTTACTCTTAAATGCTACATTTACATTTAAGTTTTTCAACAGTTGGGGAATTTCTTTAAAAGAATTACAATAAGGTAGTACAAGTAAATTTTGTATGTTGTAGTTTTTTCTGTTATCATTACCGAAAAAAGGCCTTTTTGCTGTTCTTAGGGCATCATCTAACACAATTTCAGGATACTTTAGTTTTTTACCAATTGCTCTAATCCCATTTATTTCGTCATCAATATATTCAGGGCTGCAGACTCAAAATGCTCTTAAAAACATAGAAGTAAATGCAGATTTCTTAACTTTGTTGCCTTGGTTTGAGTAGTAATGGACATATGCCGGGATGTTCGTTGGCTTTCTGTATACACTAAACTTAAGACTATTATTACATCTATGTATGCGACAGTCCAAAAAAGGTAGGGTACAATTATTCTCCAGCTCCATAGTGAAATTTATTGATGGTACCAAACTATTCAATATAAGGAAAAAGTTATCTAAATTTTCATTTCCTAGCCACACACATATTATGTCGTCAATATATCGAAACCATTTTACATTATTAGGTATGATGTTATTTAAGATTCTGCTTTCAAAAAATTCCATATATAGATTGCTCAATACTGGGGATAAAGGGTTTCCCATAGCCATACCAAATGTTTGTGCATAAAATCTCCCATTGAATTCAAATTTACAATCTATAATAGAATTAATTACATAAATATGTGTTTGGGAGAGAATAATGATCATGTGATCAGTGCCTTTGTTCACGATGTTCAAGTAGAGAAATTAGGATCCTATAGAATTCCCCTCAATATATGGTGATATATAAAGGATATCATATTGTGCAATCTTACAAATATAGATGTAAAGCAAGTTCTGACAATTCAAAAAAAAAATCTGATAGTCATTTCTTTATTTTGTAGCTGGTTATTCCTTTATTGACAGCCATAAGAAACGGATATTTTAAATATTTCTCTGAAATGAGGTTTATATGTGAGCAGCTACGTCTAGAAGAACCTAAAAATACTAGAA
>NC_090734.1:104214257-104234257 GCF_036898095.1 Palaemon carinicauda
TTAGGTAGGGCAGGAGAGGCTACGGCCAGCTCCTGCTGTACCTTTCACAGGACCCTCTTTCCCTTTCCTCCTATCACTTTTATATTGACAAATCCAGGCAACCTTACTATTGCCGGTGGGTTGCCGGGACCGACCAGACTCCACCACTTAGCAGTTGTCAGCTGCCGGCCGGCAGTCATGTCAGCTGTCGGCCGGCAGTCATGTCAGCTGCCGGCTGGCAGTCTTAACATCTGTCGGCCGGCAGTAATGACAGTTTGAGCTTCCGGCCATGTCAGTTGCCGGCCGGCAGTAATGGCTATTGCCGGCCGGCAGTCATGGCTACTGCTGGCTAGCAGTCATGGCTACTGACAGCCGGTAGTCATGGCTGCTGCCGGCCGGCAGTCTTAGTGGTTGCTGAAGGCAACCAGGGCAGCTGCCGGCTGGCAGCTGCTTGCCATGTTGGCTGTGAGTGGGAAGTCCCTTCTGTTACCAAAGGTTCTTCAGTTTTCCCTTGAACTGCTAGCAACAGTGGCTCCTGTCCGGGTGCTGCCTACCAGGCCGGCACAGAATGGTGCTTACTCAATCGGCAGCATGCCGACTGTACTGATACTGCCGGCTGGCAAGGTATAGACATGACCTTGCCGGCGACAGTACTGTAGCTGAATGGAAGCTTGAATGTTATATTTTCCCCTTCCATTGGAACCTTCTTTCTAGAGAAAGGTAGTAAAATTAGACTTTTGCATCCCTTTTACTGTATATATACATAGCATTAGGTAACCTATTCTCCATACTATCTCTCTCTTTTAGCTATTTGACAGGATATGCCGGCTGAACTACAGTATATGTTTATACAGGTAGTTAGTTTTTTTGCTGTATAGGATATACTTCAAATAGAAAGCATCTGTATATATTATACTAGTAGTGTTTTCCAATATATTTTGAATATCCTACCCAAATATTTGTGGAACCCAATTTTATATTGAAAGAATCTAATTTCTTTAATATTCTGATTAGAAATCAGTCTTCAGATTACCCTGCAATATTAAAAAATATTTAAGGACTGGAGGTTACACTCCTAACCCTTAAAGGGCAGAGCCCTTATCCTCGAGTGTCCATGATTAGGAAAATCTATGTTTTAATTTTGTAAGGGAGGTCACAACAAATAGGTTGGGTGGGATACACAAATATATGTCTTTAATTTTCTCCAGTCCAGTTGGCATCATGCCAGCTGGACCTTGCAGTCAGCAGACTTTCATATAGGCAACACATATGCTTGATCACACTATATATAATTATACAGTAGCCAGTAAATTGCAATATAGTGCATACTGTGAATAGAAAACTACAGTATGATTATACATCAATTATTTCTAGCATATTTTGGGTACCCTTATGCAAGCTTATGGTGTGGCCGCTTTTACATTGAAGGAATAGTGTTTCTTCATTAAGCTGATTGAGTAATCTGTCATCCGTACCCCACAGTATTTAGAATGAAAGGGACAGTGAAGTATACATTTCTCTATCCTTAGGGGTTAGAAAAACCCCCTTTTTTTCAGTTGGAGTTCTTTTTAAAAACGAAATTCCTAACATTTAATACTGAGGGGAGGTATCAGCATTTTCTTGAAGCGATACACAAGTATGTGTCTCCTACTATCCCTTTATAGCTTGCTATCCTAAGCTATTTTCTTAAGATATGTCTCTCGATATATTGGTTATCAGTGAAATAATCAATTATATACTCATCCTGTTTTCCTTTCTTTGCAGGAGGAACACCAGATGTCATGTGTTGCAGTCGTCTGTAAAACTGAGTAAGTGTTTTTACGGACATAATGCATGCAGGTTTCATGCCCCCTGCCATATCATTTCTGAACACCTGGAGTATTGGAACCCGCAGGCCTGCAAAGTATGTTGGTCCCTATTGTCCGAGGGTTTTAAGAATCCCAAGTCAGTAGAGACTAGGGATGCAGCCCATTTCAAGCTACGCAACTGGGTGAGAGGCTTTCAGAAAATCTCTCCGGGACCTTATCTGCCTAACAACAAGATGTGTAGGTTACTATTTCCAACATTGAGTAAGGAAATAGTAGTACCCCAGACACAAGGTACATCTCCCGACGGCCAGATAACCTTTGAGAAGGAGTGCAAAAAGCGCCCATGGGAAGAAGGGGAGAATGTCTGGTTGAAATTATCTCTGTCCAAACCGACTCAAGAGCCAGCGACATCGATATCTCTGCTTTCTATCCCTGTATTAGATGGAATGGACAAGTTATGGGCCCAAGGTGAAGAATATAGTAGAAAATTTGTGCAATCAGAGTGCAAAGCAAGAAGCGAAATGCAAGGTAGAACTTGGTAAAGCTCCACTTGTGGCTCATCAGGGGTTGTACAAACGACCCATGGATCAAGACCTCCTGACATGCTCCAAAACCAATCCTTGGAGGTTTGCGGAGCTGATGCCGATTTTAAACAGCAAACTCTACATATCGGAGAAGATGGGTGGTGTTCCTTTGGACAAGATCAAGTTTTGGCCAAGCTTTGACGCTTTCCCGAACTGTTTCATTAGACTGAAGGATGAACCAACATCAGGAAAAGGAACGGAATCAAAGGAGGTTATGCTTCCCGACCATGATGAAGCACAGGCTATCCTATCAAGTAGCATAGAAAAGGTGGGTTACTTGTTGTCGAAGGTATTCACACCAGGTAACAGGCACTCCTCCTTTCTTGTTCCTGCTTCCATTTCATTCCCCTTTACGGAGGTGTTTAAATACGTCACTGAAGCAGTAGAGGCAGGTAAACCATGTCATACAATCAAGGAGTGCAGCCTCTGTCAATAGCTTTTCCCAGACAGGAGAAGAACTGGAAGGAAGCCCATTTAATCTTTTCAGTAGGAAGACTTGAGGTGGATGTCACCAGTCGACAATTTAAGGAAAATCTCCCTAAATTATCTGAGTTTCTCTTACAGGATGAACAAGGAACAAAGGAGAGACTTGCAGCCTCCCTATCTCTACAGAACTACATAGAGTTCTGCTCAGCTCATCAAGATACCAGACACATGCTCAAGGTCTTAGCCAAAGTACATATGGCAACATTGGTAAAAGACCTTTATGCCTCTATAAAGACTAAAAAAATATGTTGGGAGTTTGTATTAGCTAACACGACAGCGAAACACGAAACAAGGAAGCTAATATCTTTCAGCATCTGGGGTGAAGACCTCTTTCCAGACGAGGTAGTCAGGAAAGTGATGAAGAACACCACCACGGAGAAAGTAGGACTTCTCCAAAACTGGGGCATCCTTTCAAAAAGAGATTCTTCCAAGTTTGTGGGTCCCCAACCTAAGAGGAAGATGGAAAGTTCTGGAAATTCATTTCAAGCTGTCCAACAACAAACCACAGTTTTAGTGACCGCGCTGCCACAGGCAGTTGGTCGAAAATATATTCCTGCTGATCAGACGAACCACAGAAATGCTTCTAGTAGGAGGGAGGTTCCTTTAGGATCACTGGAACTTTGATCCTTGGGTCCATGGCCTAATCAAGTTGGGACTAAGATCAGAGGTGGAGATGTCTCTACCACCATTTCCTCAACTCCTATAATCCAAAATCCTCCTGGAGGAGTTTACCTGAGAGCTCTAGAGCGTACAGGTGGTAAGGAAACTATAGTCCACCGAATTCCAGGAAAGGCCGTTGTGTGTTTACAAGAAGGACTCAAGCAAATTCAGAGTCATTCAGGACTTGCTGCCACTCAACAAGTCCAAATAAAACAACGAGTTCAGAATGTTTAGCCTCCTGAACATGAGGACCACGTTGCAGAAAAGGTTGCCTGTAGTCTTACCAGACCTGAAAGTCATCTATTGGCAACTTCCAGTAAATCACCCTCGCCCCTCCTATCTAGGATTCAATTTACACAAAGTAACGTGCTTCCTAGGAAAGATACTCGTCAGACTAGACAGAGTCCGAGATATCTTCATAAAATTGACAGACAGCTATGCAATAATTAAGCCTAGGAAAGAGTCAGGCAACAATGTTCCTGGACGAGAGGCTGGGGTGGGCAGCACCAAAGTTGGCTAGTCTAAGAACATCCAAAGAAATGATCCGGTCCCCGGAACATCGTGGATGCAAGATAAGCTTCAAGAAGTCTCGATTCTCTCCAGCTCAAGGGTTTCAATTGCTAAAAATCCATTGAAGCCTGTGGTCAAACCAACTTTCCTTTCCTTTGTGAATGTCAAAGGAGATGGCAAGATCTGTCAAGAGACTTTCGTAATCAGTAAGATTCCCAAAACGCGAACAGGGAGGAGCTCTGATCTCTCTCCAGTTCGCAATAGAGATAGACCCAGTGCTAAGAGCACTGCTGCAAGATGTACTGAGAGTCTGGAGAAAACAAGCATCAAACGCTTGAAGAGGCCTAAAAAGACTGATATCGGTCCTTCCTTAATCGCTTCCCTAACAAAGGTCAAAGCCCGAAAGTCCCAATACTATGTTGGTCTAGTCATGAGTAGGGAAACTCTCTCCAGGCAGATCATATTGTCTACGGCTGATTTAGGACCCCGAAGCGATAACGAGACGCTGCCATCGATGATGCTAGAGAACGTTTCATACAGTCTAGGTGTAAATAACCATCCCTTATCTAAGAGGATGGCACCTGTTAGCAGTTCCTATACAACCGATCCGCAATGTGACAGTGGATGCTCTACTCGGGCTCAAGCCGATAGAGTTGGAATGGTCCACGGACTCAGACCTATTCTGTCCCAGATGGGAACAAATCCCAGAACTGCAGTCATAACTCTTCATTACAAGCGTTGTCAAGGAACCACCTTGATACGTAACCCCATACGAGGATCCTCTAACAAAAATGATAGACATCATGTCTTTGAAATGGAAGGGATACACTTAGGATTTCCAGTTCATCTCATCCAATCACCTGCTGAGAGTCCCCAATATGCTGAGATCCTTCCAGGTAAGAGTAGCCCTGTTGGCTCCCAAGTACCCCAACAGCAACCTGTCCTCCTTGAGGAAGGAACGGGCGCTGAGGCTGTCTCTAGTTTTGAACCCAGGAGGAATTTGGAAGGCTCAGAGATTGATTGCCTTCGATTTACCACAGAGAACCCAAACCCTTCATTGCATCATTTTCTTGCCCTAGCGGGTAAGAAAATGTTTGGGATCTCAAAAGGCAATATAGAATTCTTAGAAGAATACAAGTCTAAGTCAACTAGAAGACATTATGAGTCATCATGGAAAAAATGGGTTGCTTTCGTAAAAGCAAAAGGACCGAAAGAGATTTCTCTGAAGATCTGTAAGTCCTTCTTTATCCATCTTCATAACCAAGGTTTGGCGGCCAACACGATAACGACGTGCAAGTCAGCCTTGACTAGACCTCTTCTATATACCTTTCAAGTGGTCTTGGCGAATGAGATCTTTAATAAGATCCCGAAGGCATGTGCAAGGCTTAGGCCTGCAACACCACCAAAGTCCATCTCTTGGTCTTTGGACGAGGTCCTACATTGTCTCATTCATGAACAATGAAGAATGTCCGCTTAAGGATCTAACCCAAAAGGTTATTTTTCTGTTCGCTAGAATTAGTGAAATAGTGGCTCTATCTAGGGATAAGGGCCATATCCATTTTGCAGAAACAGGAGAACTGAATCTCTTCCGTGATCCATCTTTTCTCGCTAAGAATGAGCTACCCACTAAAAGGTGGGGTCCCTGGAGAATCTGCCCTCTGAAGGATGATGTCTCTCTAGGTCCGGTAGAGTGTCTATAGGTGTATCTTCGTAGAACTTCAGACTTCAGGGGAGGTCAGCTCTTTAAAAGAGAAAACTCTGGATTGAACTTATCCCTAAAACAACTGAGGGCGAGGCTCACCTACTTTATTCATAGAGCGGATTCTGACAGTACTCCCGCAGGTCATGATTCGAGAAAGATTGCTTCATCATTGAACTTCTTTCAGTATAGGGACTTTGAGCGTTTTCGTTCATACACTGGATGGAAATCATCCAGACTGTTTTACAAACACTGCGAAACTGGTCCACGAGCTGAAGCACTATGTAGTGGCGGCAGGTAGTGTATTAAAACCTGCCCCCTAATTACTGTCATTAACAGTTAATCGCTGGGGACTTCGAATGTCCTCGCTCATATAGTGGATGAAAATCATCCAGAGTGTTCTACAAACAGTATGCTAAGCAAGTCCCTGAACTGAAGCAGTATATGGTAACGTCGGGTAGATTATTTAACCTGCTGTCTATTTCTATGATGAACAGCTAATTGACTGGGACTGTCAATTAAAGGGAGAAGGGGTCATCTCTCTTAGTCTGACCTCCTTTGAATAAATGTTACCATGGTGACACTAGCTCTGTTAAAAAATCCCAGGGGTGGAATTATACAGATAGCACTAGTGCTGTGTTTACGTAGTACACAGTGCGGATAGAGGTAACTAATACAGGAATTACAAAGAGAAATTTGGTTATAAATTTTCTTCAATCTGAGAGTGGCACTCATCTTTACTTTGTTCCCAAGAAAGAGAGATAATATCTGTACATGTTACAGGTATAATTCAGTTATCATGCTACATTCGTTTTACTTGCTAATTTACTTAATAATTTATTGAAAATGAATGTCTATTAGAATGTAATTGCGTCCTAATTCACCCGCCAATCGCATGATTAAGAAATCCAGAGTATGTACTCTTCATGTATTTGTATGCTCAGAAACAAAGGATTTAAGAAAGACTGATAAGTATATGACAATATTCACAAACTACGAGACTGTTTGTACATCCAGTGTATACGTATGTTTGTTCATACAATATATGCTAACCTTGACACCCCCCCTTTTTTTCTACGGTCTAGAATGACTCTTCTCTGTAGGGGGCAGGAAGCACTAACATCGTGTATGATTAGTGAGAATGACGGATAACTGTAACGTCACTTGTCTCAATTGATCCAAATGATCATAGAAGGGTTATCCCAAGGTTAAGGCACTGATGAAAATCCACAGATACATTGATGCTCTGGTAAACTTCCATCAGGACGACATGGCTTGAGCTCAACAAACGGATTTTGAGCGAAGCGAAAAATCTATTTTTGGGTGACATCGCCACGTCGCCCTGATGGACCCACAATTCTTTTCTTAAAAGAAAAGATCTTCACAGTTACCTCCCTGAGGCACTGTTTCTGTAGCACCAGGCTCAATCCTACATGGAATGTCCGCCATCTTAGCAAAGGCGCTGTGGTGGTGGGCAATAGTTATACGAGAACGGAGGTAACCTTGTTACGACCCCAATTTTCTATGTATTCTGCCCGGTCCCCCTTGAAGCATAAACACTATTAGGGATGCAGATTGCTATGTGGCGTGTCAAGAATACGATATCCTTGAGAAAAATTTTAATGATATTCGCTCCAGGAGTTAGAAGTTTGGAACCTGGAGGTTGAATTCTCTGGGAATATCACTGTAGTAACATATATCCCTTAGGAAGCTACTTTAGGAACTTCCATCAGGGCGACATGGCGATCTCACCCAAAAATGGATTTTTCGCTTCGCTCAAAATTCGTTATTAATATATATATATATATATATATATATATATATATATATATATATATATATATATATATATATATATATATATATATATATATATATATATATATATATATATATTTATATATATATATCTGTGTGTGGGTGTGTATGTGTGTGCCTGTGTGTGTGTGTGTGTGTGTAGAAATCCAAAAATCTGACACTTGAGGAATTTAAAATGTATTACAGACACGAAAGAAAAGTGAAAAGACTTGATTGGAGTTAGTACTTTCGTCCATTATGGACATCAACAGACTCAACAATGAGAATACATGTACAAAGACATCGTATTTATATAGGATAAGCGGATCCAACAGCTATCAGTTTCTTAATAATTCCGGAAATATCAGATTTTAGATGAAAGGATAATACTGGATCAACGGAAAACAAATCTGGTCTTAGATTCAAATTTCTACCTTTGGTATAGGAGATTAAAAAGGATTCAACAATATTCCTTTGGAAATAGTTATTTGAATAGATTATTTCTTTTGCTTCTGACTATCCAATTCTGTGAATCAACCCTAACCAGTGGAAGGTCAAGGCATTATCAAAAGAACCCCTGGAGACAGCCACCTGATGCTGTTTTAATCTGACTGAGATACCTTTGGATTCTTGGCGACATAGAATAAGTAACACTCTGAACAAGGGATGCTATATACTACTTATTTTCATTGCCATAACTATTCTCAATTAAAATGTTTTTTAAAGTAGAATTATATCTAAATACTACCACAATGTTTAGTTTTTCAAAAGGGGTGTTATAGCCTCTAAAAAACAAACATGAAATGGCAAACAAAGAATATTATTAATTGTTTCCTTCCTTTCTAACTAGGTTCTATGAAAAGTTTTCTTAGCTCTATTCATACATTTTTTTTTCTAGGAAATATTTGGGATAGCAAAGTTTCTTTGCATTTTTTTTTTTTTTCAATTTTAGTGAACTCGTCCTGGGTACATACCCAGGGCTACAAATTCTAAATGCCCTAAGGTACACGGAGGAAAAAAAAACTGAATGCTTTATATTTTTAGTGACCGGAGTAGAAGTGTACAAATTTATAGCTAGAGTAACAGATAAATTTAAGTTTTTCATATATAAAAAGCCTACCAATAATTTTTCATGTGTACATTTCTACGCCGGTCAATGTGAAAATATAAAGCATTCACTTTTTTCCTCCATGTACCTTGGGGCATTTAGAGTTTGTAGCCCAGAGTATATTGAGGACGAGTTCACTAAAATTGAAAAAAAAATAGCAATAAAACTTTGTTATTGGAAACTTTTCTTTGAAAAAAAATGTATGAATAAGGCTAAGAAAACGTTTTATAGTGACCAGTTAGACAGGGAGGAAATAATATTGTTTGTTTGTCATTCCATGTTTGTTTTTTATATGTAATACCCCTTTTGAAAAATAACTAGACATTGGGGTAGTGTTTAAATATAATTGTACGTTAAAAAAAAATTTGATTGAGTTTTAGAAATGATGATAATGTAATATATATCCTCCCTTGTTCATGGTGTAACTTATTCTATGTCGGCCAAACATCAAAAGATATCTCAGTAAGATTAAAACAGCATCAGGTGGCAGTCTCCAGGGATTCTCTTAATAATGCATTGACCTTCCACTGGTTAGGGTTAAGTCAGAGCACTGGACGGTCAGACCCGAAAAATATAATCCATGTAAATGACAATCTCTAAAGGAATATTGTTGATTCCCTTTTAATCTCCTGTTGCCGAAGTAGAAATTTTATTCTAAGCCCAGGTCTGTTTTCCGGTAATCCAGTATTATACTTTTATCTAAAATCTGACAGTTCCGGAATTATCAAAAAACTGAAAGCTGCTGGAACTTCTTCTCCTATACAAATACGATATCTATGTATATATATTCTTATTGTTGAGTCTATTGATGTCCCTAATGTACGATTAACTAACTCCAATATGGTATTTTCATTTTCCCTTTCGTGTCTATAATATATATATATATATATATGTATATATATATATATATATATATATATATATATATATATATATATATATATATATATATATATATATATATATATATATATATATATATATATATATATATATATATATATTAATATATTCATATGAGTATATGTTCATATATATATATATATATATATATATATATATATATATATATATATATATATATATATATATATATATATATA
Organism: Palaemon carinicauda; assembly: GCF_036898095.1. Lineage (NCBI taxonomy): Eukaryota > Metazoa > Arthropoda > Malacostraca > Decapoda > Palaemonidae > Palaemon > Palaemon carinicauda. The sequence continues at coordinate 104,223,992 of NC_090734.1, forward strand.
TATATATATATATATATGTATGTATATATGTATATATATATATATATATATATATATATATATATATATATATATATATATATATATTAATTATTATATTTATATGAATATATATATATATATATATATATATATATATATATATATATATATATATATATATATATATATATATATATATATATATATATATATATATATATATATATATATATATATATATATATATATATATATATAATATAACTTATATGCATATATATATATATATATATATATATATATATATATATATATATATATATATATATATATATATATATATATATATATGTAATAAGTGAAATAGTTATTATTACATGTTTAAAACACATGACGTAATATGTCATTTTGGATGAAGATGTTAGCCATGGGACTTGCTGTAGTCACTCAAATCATAAACAGGATGCACAATGCAGCTTCAACAATGTAACATTTTTCTTAAACGTCAACACCAATGCATCAGCGTGTGAAGGTTTGTGACGTCACTGGTTGCAGGTGTCTTCCAAGATTGTTATAAAATTGATATATCAACTAAACATACGATATCTGTGATATCGATAATTTAATCAGTTCATATCTATACTTCACCAGAATTGGTCATCAGACCAAACCAGCTCCCTCCTGTGATGGAGATGTTTAACTCTGTTGTTTTTAAACAATAAATACTTTTTAAAGCTAATAAGATGTACTTCGTTATCCAGCTTTACACATCTTAAACAACACATACTTAATGTGTGCTTATAAAAGTAGCACACTTATAAATGGTGGCAGCGGTAACATACCAATAAATGGTGGCAGCGGTTAAACTCTACGAATTAGAGGAAGATCTTCAAGACTTTTAAATAAAAGCTGTAAAACCAGAGAAAGATCTTCAAGACTTCAAAATAAAAGCTGTAAAACCAGAGAAAGATCTTCAAGAACTCAACGTTATCTACATGTATCTACAATTTTGACTAAGTAATATAGTCCATCGAAATATTTAACATTAATAAATGTTATGAATAAAAACCGATGAACTGGATCTTCAATCAACATCCTAGGAAACCCAAGGACTGACGTTCAACGTTTGCAAAACATATCCAGGAAGCACTACATTCAACAAGAAACTCGAACGATACATCGCTAACAAAACATCAAGAGAGAGAGAGAGAGGATGTGTCGACATCACACAGAACCATATATAAGCTAAGTACAAATTTTTAAATTCATTCCAGTTTGGGCAGTGAAGTGTAGTTATCATGAGTCGTTAGTCGATTATTACTGGGGTGAGTGAATTGCTAATTTTTTATTTCCGTTCATTAAAGGAAACTGTGTTCAACTCCGAATTCTCATCTAGAATTTTTCTCTCTTTGTGCTAATTCCTTTTTCTTTCAGAGATTCTCGGGAAATGTCTTAGGATTAGTAACATTGTTTGGGGAATTTTATTATACATATGCATTTACGCAGTGGACGTCTGTACTCATATAGATATTTTGATAGAATTGCAAGGGACGAAGAAATAGGAAAAGAAATACAGCAGTCATGACTCCCTCTGTAAGCCCTACCCGTGGACCTAGTGGTGTAGGCCAGACTAATCCTCCTCCAATTGTGACGCATGTAAATGCCAGGTAAGCAATCCTTCCTTTTCAGGGTCGGGTCAATAGGTTCTTGCCATGGATTTCATCCGTCGATGCCCATTTAAATGCCAAACAAATCGTAGACCCTTTTGTACAATTACAAGAAGCTAAAAGTTTTATAGATTTTTCTAAGGGGGATGCGAGTGCGTATTTAAGAGGTGTTTCATTTCAAAAAGCAGTTATCTGGGATGATTTCAAAGTTAGGTTACACGCAGTCTATGGGGGTGAGGAAGCCTTGGATGTAGTATTAACGTTACGAAATACACTTAATCAAGCCACTATTAATCGGCTTAATGTTATTGAGAGAGTAGCTCTCATAGCTGATAGGCTTAATGAATATCAGGACAGTTTAGTTAATTCCACTTGGGTTACTAGGGATAACATCTCCGTGAAAGATTTTTTACAATTAATGTATTTAACTTGCATGACACTTATGTTGCCTGAAGCTTTAGTGCGGTGTTTTGATAAGAAGTTAACGCCTGCAAGTATGGAATTGGATGTATATAAACAGATAAAGAAACACATGTCCAAGTGTCCAGATCTCGATCCTGTGTCAACTCAAGTTTTTGCAAAGAATTAAACAAAGCCACAAACAGTGAACGTAGTTAGTAGTCAAGTAACGGGAATGACGTGTTATAATTGCAAACGTCAAGGTCACTTAAGCGCGGACTGCAGAACGAAATTCTGCTCGATTCATAACAGTGCAACTCATTTATATAGCCAATGTTACTCGCATAAGACACAACAGAATCCCAGAAATACACAGTCAATTCCACAGTGAGTTCCATATGGAAATAAAAAGAAAAATCCTCATTTTAACAATAAGAAGAAACAACCAAATGTCAATGCAGTTCAGAGTCCAAAACAAACAAACACTTCTTCGAATATCGCTGAGCCTGGGTCGTCAAACCAGACCTCGCAAGGTCAGACTAATTTTCAGAATGTGCAGAGCCAAGAAAATACAACATAGTTAACTCCAGAAGGGAAGAGAGTGATGTTGGGTCAAGGTCATTCATGTCAACGTCAATAGTATTGAATAATCAATTTAATGTTTTATCAGATAATTGTGAGACAATAGATTTTCCTGTGAAACACACGTCCGAATTAAGTAAAACAGCGCATGTTCCCGTAGATTTGCAACGAATTCATATAATAATTCGCCAAAGTGAGTTACGACCAACCTTATATGCTATAAATTTGGAACACAAATCCTTTACGTTATTTTCTGACTCTGGTAGTCCACGTAATATCATGGATTTGAAGACACATCATTTGTTGTTTTCGAACTTTCCGATTGAAAAATCCGGAATTAGACTTTCGGGTATAGGAAACAGTGAATTAAATGTCATAGGCATAACTTATGTTCAGTTCAAAGTCAGTAAACTTACGTTTGCCGATACATTTGTTGTTGTAAAAAACATTAATATGTATCCAGCTGCAATTATAGGATACCCATCTATGGGAAATCAAAACATTATCTTAGCCCCTGCCAAGCACGGCGTGTATATCAAAGGGAAATTCTATAAGTCTTCTAATACCTTAAAATCAGTTTTGGATAAAAAGGAGGTGACAAATATAACTGTAACGTACGTTGAAGAACCAATAACTTGTCTCACTAATAAAGAAATAATATACGCAACTCAGCAGAATTCTCGTTCACCCGTAATATCATCTTGCACGCAATCTATCGAACCAAACGTACCTTCGAATTTAATAGTGCAAATAAAGAAAACATTAGCGGGATTGGAAATATTAATCCTTTCCGACACTTTGAAAACTAAAGAATTGTCTTTTACACAAGCTATTTATACAGTAGGCTCACATCAACAATATAATATTGAAGTCTGTAATCATTTAAATAACACTTTAGTAATTCACAAAAATCAACATATCTTGGATGTAGAAGTTTATAAACATCGTATTCTTACCGTTGCTGAGATCATTTGTTGTTGTAAAAAACATTAATATGTATCCAGCTGTAATTATAGGATACCCATCTATGGGAAATCAAAACATTATCTTAGCCCCTGCCAAGCACGGCGTGTATATCAAAGGGAAATTCTATAAATCTTCTAATACCTTAAAATCAGTTTTAGATAAAAAAGAGGCGACAAATATAACTGTAACGTACGTTGAAGAACCAATAACTTGTCTCACTAATAAAGAAATAATATACGCGACCCAGCAGAATTCTCGTTCACCCGTAATATCATCTTGCACGCAATCTATCGAACCAAACGTACCTTCGAATTTAATAGTGCAAATAAAGAAAACATTACCGGGATTGGAAATATTAATCCTTTTCGACACTTTGAAAACTAAAGAATTGTCTGTTACACAAGCTATTTATACAGTAGGCTCACATCAACAATGTAATATTGAAGTCTGTAATCATTTAAATAACACTTTAGTAATTCACAAAAATCAACATATCTTGCATGTAGAAGTTTATAAACATCGTATTCTTACTGTTGCTGAGATCAATCACTCTCAATCAGTTGCGGATGAATCCCTTTTGCGATCTATTAAAGATAAAATCAATAAAGACATTCAAGACGGAGAAATTCAGCAGAAAATTTTTGGACTTTTAACTAAATATCATAATGTTTTTTCCATCGTCTAAACAAGGAGACGATCCCTGATCGATTCCCAGTGCCATGTACTGACGATATTTTGTCTTTGTTAGGTCAGAATAAATATTTTACCAGTTTGGACTTACTTAAAGGCTTTCACCAGATATCATTAGAAGAAGATAGTATCCCATACACAGCCTTCAGCACAGCCAGGGGACATTATGAATTTTTACGGATGCCTTTTGGTTTACGTTGTGCTCCTATAACATTTACAAGAAGGATTAACATAGTGTTTGGAGACTTGTTAGGGGATATATTGTATGCCTATATGGATGATCTTGTAATCTTTTCCAACACCTTAGAAGAACATCTACGTAAGTTAGAACTAGTACTACAGTGATTAAGACAACATAACTTAAGGGTAAAGATTAGTAAGTGTGAGTTTTTCAAAACAGAATTAATATATTTGGGTTTCATGGTGTCAAGCCAAGGTCTTAAAGTAGTCCATGATAAGGTGTCGGCTATACGTAATTTTCCCATACCTACTAATGTCAAGGGAATAGAGCAATTTCTGGGTTGTAGTGGATATTACAGGCATTTTATACGCAACTTTTCAATAATAGCCGCTCCTTTAACTGATCTTACGAAGAAGGGCGTAGATTTCATATGATCTGAGCAACATCAACAGGCGTTTAATACCTTGAAAGATGAACTGTGTACTTCTCCTATCTTAAACTTTCCTGACTTCGGTAAGAAATTCTTCATTGCAACAGACGCCTCAGACTTAGGAGTAGGAGGGGTATTGCTTCAGCAATATGATAAACAATTTTTCCCGATAGCTTTCTATTCTCGAAACTTGAGAACTTTTGAAGGTAAGTATGCAGTAATAGACAAGGAAGGGCTAGCTATTGTCAATTCAATGCATTTTAAGTTCATAATTTACGGTTATCCCGTAAAGGTTATTACTGACCATAAACCACTAACAGAGTTCTTTAAAGGCTTCAACCACAGCCCTAAACGAACTCGGTGGCATTTGATCATTCAAGATTTTGGCACAAGAATCGGGTATTTACCTGGGAAAGCAAATATCATTGCGGATGCATTATCACGCAACCCCGTGTCATCTTGTACGGAGCCTTTTGCTGAAATAATAGATATATCAATATCCATGCCTATTGTTAAAACGATATCTGAACAAGAAGATTTAGGCTGGAGCGCTGAATTGTCACAGACTGAGCAAAGAAAAGATCAGAAAATAGAAACAATTATAAATACTTTGAAAGGCAATCATAAAGAAAAGGAATATATAAAGTATAAGCAGCAGAATTATATAATCAAAGATAATATTCTGTGTAGGACTGTGACAAGGAAAACCCGCAATACACCACATGTAACTAACGACCAGGTAGAGGTACCAATCTCACTTATTTCCACTGTCCTGAATTGGTTGCATTCAAATCCATTACATGGACACCCAGGGTTCTCATTAATGTCACAGAAAGCCAAATCATTGTTTTATTGGCATACGATGCTTACATATATAAAAAGACACATAGCTAATTGTCACTCATGTCAGGAAAACAAAGGGCATACGAAAACACCTGTCAGCCTAGGAGCTTATCCTGTGCCCAATCAACCCTTTGAAAGAATACATTTAGATTTGTTAACAGGATTTTACGAGTCAGACAGAGGAAATAAGCACCTCTTAGTAATTATAGATGCTTTAACTCGATATACAGAACTAATAGCGCTTAAAACTAAAACTGCGATTGAATGCGCTAGGAAGTTTTACGAGTGTTACATTTGTAAACATGGAATTCCACACATGATAATCTTAGACTCGGGTGGTGAATTTAATTATCACTTTCTAACCTCATTGTGTGAATTCCCCCGCATAAAGAAAATAAATACCATGATATATCACCCAGAGTCGAATGGGCTAGTGGAAAGAGCAATTAGGAAATTTTTAAATATATTAAGGGTAACAGTAGGGGGATCAGACCCCAACTGGGATATTGCAATACCGGCGGCACTGAGTACTCTGAATCATTCATATCATATATCAATTAAAATGTCACCGCGTGAAGCATTGTATGGTACCCCAGTTAGAACGCCTTTCCATGTATTAACGCCTACAACTAATCTATCAAATCCTTTAAAAGAATGTATAAATGCAAGTATAAGTCGATATGATATCCTTTGAAAGAATTTAGAAGAATCACAAATCATAATGAAAAGGAATCATGATAAAACAGCGAAACCAACTAAAACATATACCGTGGGTGATAACGTATATATTCAAATCAATGTACGAAAAGGACTCAATTATAAACTAACACCTAAGTTTGAAGGCCCATTTAACATTTTGGTAACATTAACGGCCAATAGGTTTAGAGTTCAAAACGTATCCCAACCCACGGATGAGAGAATAGTACCATTGGCTCACATAAGAAATTAAAAAGAAAAGAGAGGGAAAGAAGTGAGGGAATTTTTTTTCTTATTTTATGTGATTAAAAGTTTTCTTCTCAATACAGGAGTAATTACATATATTTTTTTCGTTACAGGTTTCCAAGATGAATTTTTTGTTATTGGGAGTGATATTGTTCGCTCAGACCTTTTTCTCGTGTGGGATGAGCTCTAAAACGGAAAGTTTAAATTTTAAATATGGCACTATAGTTGAAAGACAAGAAGACGTTTTTATTACATCAACCAACGTAGTTGTAGAAGTGAATATGCAAGCAAATTTTCTTCAAGAGAATGATGTCACTAGCTTAAGAACCGCCATTTCAAGGTTTTTTGCCTCATTGGATGAGTTGCATAGAAGACATTTTCATTTGACTACAGAGAGTTTGCTTGGATCAACATTAAAAGTTGCAGAGATGCTATCTGATGACTTGAAATCAATGTACGAAAAGGACTCAATCATAAACTAACACCTAAGTTTGAAGGCCCATTTAACATTTTGGTAACATTAACGGCCAATAGGTTTATAGTTTAAAACGTATCCCAACCCACGGATGAGAGAATAGTACCATTGGCTCACATAAGAAATTAAAAAGAAAAGAGAGGGAAAGAAGTGAGAGAAATTTTTTTCTTATTTTATGTGATAAAAAGTTTTCTTCTTAATACAGGAGTAATTACATATATTTTTTTCGTTACAGGTTTCCAAGATGAATTTTTTGTTGTTGGGAGTGATATTGTCCGCTCAGACATTTTTCTCGTGTGGGATGAGCTCTAAAACGGAAAGTATAAATTTCAAATATGGCACTATAGTTGAAAGACAAGAAGACGTTTTTATTACATCAACCAACGTAGTTGTAGAAGTGAATATGCAAGCAAATTTTCTTCAAGAGAATGATGTCACTAGCTTAAGAACCGCCATTTCAAGGTTTTTTGCCTCATTGGATGAGTTGCATAGAAGACATTTTCATTTGACTACAGAGAGTTTGCTTGGATCAACATTAAAAGTTGCAGAGATGCTATCTGATGACTTGAAATCAATGTACGAAAAGGACTCAATCATAAACTAACACCTAAGTTTGAAGGCCCATTTAACATTTTGGTAACATTAACGGCCAATAGGTTTATAGTTTAAAACGTATCCCAACCCACGGATGAGAGAATAGTACCATTGGCTCACATAAGAAATTAAAAAGAAAAGAGAGGGAAAGAAGTGAGAGAAATTTTTTTCTTATTTTATGTGATAAAAAGTTTTCTTCTTAATACAGGAGTAATTACATATATTTTTTTCGTTACAGGTTTCCAAGATGAATTTTTTGTTGTTGGGAGTGATATTGTCCGCTCAGACATTTTTCTCGTGTGGGATGAGCTCTAAAACGGAAAGTATAAATTTCAAATATGGCACTATAGTTGAAAGACAAGAAGACGTTTTTATTACATCAACCAACGTAGTTGTAGAAATGAATATGCAAGCAAATTTTCTTCATGAGAATGATATCACTAGCTTAAGAACCGCCATTTCAAGGTTTTCTGCCTCATTGGATGAGTTGCATAGAAGACATTTTCATTTGACTACAGAGAGTTTGCTTGGATCAACATTAAAAGTTGCAGAGATGCTATCTTATGACTTGAAAAATAAGACTTACGAGACAGGATCTTTGGCTTATGACCTTTTGATGTGGACTGTAGGACATGAACATAAAGAAAGACGAAATCCGTTTATTTATGCTGCATTAAACATCTTTGGGTCTATTGCAAGTTTAGGTTTAGGAATTTCCAATCGTCTTAAAATTAGTAATCAAAATAAGAAAATTGAGTTCTTGACTCATGAAGATGAATTGATTATGTCAGAACTAAGGAATCAGTTAGCTTCAATCAATAAAATTATGGATTCAGTAAATGAACATTCAAATAATATCATTCAGATTATGGAAGTACAGGATTTGTTGGCAACGTTAACGTATTATGATTTAAAGATAGATCACATACAAAACAGAATTGCATATTTCATTGAGAAATCCAAGGATTATGTAGAAGCTATCACGTTAGCAACTAAAGGTGTACTGTCACCCCATTTGTTGCCTATAAATTACTTAAAGTTAATTCTGGAGAATGGAAGTGATAAACTAGGCTATGTTACTTTGTTAGACGAACATAGGTTAGAAATTTATTACAACCTAATTACAGTAAACGTTGATAATAACAAGATTAGGATTACAATTCCCTTTGATTCTTCTGATGCCTGGCAATCTTACAGGATATCACCATTTCCGACTTTCATGACGAATCACTCAAATCCAGTAATATCCAGTTTGACAGGACACGTATTGATTTCCCCAGACAAGGAAACATATACGTCTATTGAAGACTTAAATCAATTAACTCACTGTTCAGACGCAATGGATAGAAAAATATGTACAGCTGACTCATTTGAATTCCATAAAAACTTAATGGATTCATGCGAGTTAGGTATAGTGCTAGACGGTGCTCTCTCCCATACAAGTGAAAATTGTCTGGATAAGATTTATCCCTTTGACAATAATGAGTTCAATTGCAGATTGAACAATGGCTCGTGGATACGATACGACAAGGACGGCTTCAATGTATCATGCCCTGAAGGATCCACGTCCTTCGCCCACATCTTCGTTGCAGCAGATGGTTGTATCTGGACTTCCCCTAATTCCATGGTGACTGGTCTACGGACACTCATCTTAGAACAAGCCTACTTCGCGAACTTCACGTGGACCTCTACACTGCCAGCACTACCTCTCCCGTACAATAGTCAGGTTGCCAAGCTGTTGATGAAGCTAACCGAAATGGACCACCTGTCACCGACTTATAAGGAAATACTTCACCCCATACTACTAGCAGGACTGGTTCTCACAGTGATGATATTTATCGCCGTGAACATCCTTGTTTGGCGTAAGTTACGGCACAGCAGGAAGCTACAACAGAACGTTTTGCCATGTCCAGACAAAATTCCTTATTTAATTCAGTTTAAAGCCGTTTGAAGTGGCCACCTCATTCGCTAAAGGAGTAAATTGCTCTGGAAAGTGTGTTTGTAAGAAAAGCTGTTAGTACGCTAGTAATATGTAATTGAAGAAATTACCTACATTGCATTGTTAAAAATACATTTAAAACAACATTTTAAAAAATATAAATAATTTTTTCTCTTGTCATCTAATAAAATATATAATCCGGAATGTTAAAAAGAAAAGAGAAAAAAAAATTAAATTAACAGAATCTATGGGTATCTAATGAAATATATCAGCCATATATATATATATATATATATATATATATATATATATATATATATATATATATATATATATATATATATATATATATATATATATATATATATATATATATATATATATATATATATATATATATATATATATATAATATATATATATATATATATATATGTGTGTGTGTGTGTGTGTGTGTGTGTGTGTGTACGAAACCGTGGCACGTGTACGTACCAGGAATTCGTGTTTGTGCACTAAAAAATTGAATTTTTACCAAGGTAACAAATATTTTTATTAGTTACCGTATTATGTTAATCT
>NC_090734.1:104254257-104256232 GCF_036898095.1 Palaemon carinicauda
GCATAATCAACACAATGTCTGTGCGATATAAATGTCTATAGTTTAGTCCTGGCCAGTTTGGTATTATAAATCAAGTATCTGACTACAAACTCTACCACGAGCTCTAGGAATAGAGTAGAAATGAACGGAAAATAATGAAATTCAAAAGAGGGTCATGGCAAATGTAAGTGGTAAATTTCAATTCCAAATTCAGTTTTATAAGAAAAAATGGTATGATTAATGGTAAAACTTTTGAAATTTTAACTTCTTCTGGCAAATATAGAATTCAGGCATGTAATGAGATCTATGAAATATAATTATACAATAGCACGCAAACACATACACACAAACAAACACACATATCTACACACACGCACACGCACACACACAGATATATATATATATATATATATACATAGATTATCTATATATATATATATATATATATGTATATTATATATGTATATTTTTAAATACACACACACACACACACACACACATATATATATATATATTTATATTATATATATATATATATATACATATATATATATATATATATATACATATAAATATATATATATATATATGTATACAGAATATATATATATATATAATTATATATATATATATATATATATACATATATATATATATATATACAGAATATATATATATATATATATATAAATATATATATATATACACATATATATATATATATATATGAACATATATATATTATGTATATATATATATATATATATATGGTAATTTTCAATTCCAAATTCAGTTTTATGAGAAAAAAGGGTATGATTAATGGTAAAACCTATAGAATTGTAACTTCTGGCAAAAATAGAATTCAGGCATATACTGATATAAATGAAATATAATTATATAATAGCACGCAAACACATACACACAAACACACACATATATCTACCCACACACACACACACACACACACATATATATATATATATATATGAATTATCTATCTATCTATATATATATATATATATATGTACGTATATATAAATATATATATATATATATATACAATATATATATATATATATATGTATGTATACGGAATATATGAACATATATATTATGTATTTATATATATATATATATATATACATATATATATATATATATATGTGTGTGTGTGTGTGTGTGTGTATTTATATATATGTATATATATATATATATATATATAAATATATATATATATATATTTTTATATATACATATATATATATATATATATAAATGTTACACTAGGGTTGGCGAGCTCCTAACCTACAAAGTCCCTGCCCCTTTCCGCAAGCGGGTGTCCAAGCTGATGATTAACACAGTAAATACTGCCTAATAGTTCTAATTTGATTTATAATTCAGTTTATAATCATACGTACATTGTACAGAACATTTGCACACTTATTCACCATGTACTGGACACGGTAAGGGTACAATTTATAATCATGCTAAGGTAAAGTTTACCAAGTTGTCATCATCCCCTTACTGTTCTGTATAGCAAAAGTTACTCTTATGTAGTAATACTGTACTGTAATTTATATTACTGTAATATATTTACAGTAATATTACAACGTTACAGCATATCTCTACTTACTGTAAATGTTAGGCGTTTTCGTTCAGACGGCTGCAGCATACGCTGCTACTCAGGAAGCATGACGCTACTTTTGTATTGCCTCTTGTGCACTATGTTATCTGTACTTTTTTAAACAGAAATACAGCTTATTTCATAAACTAGAATCTTAAATATCTCGACAATAATTGTTTCTTTTAAATAAATAAATAAAATCTGGGTGTTCGATCACTATTCAACAGCTAGTCTCTCTCTCTCTCTCTCTCTCTCTCTCTCTCTCTCTCTCTCATATTTAATTTCGTTTCCGAAGCATCATTGCATTCTAGAAAATTACGATTAATCAAAAAGTTAATTGAGCTTTAATAAATCATATACCGTATATTATCG
>NC_090734.1:104269232-104276732 GCF_036898095.1 Palaemon carinicauda
TTTAAAAAAAGTTTGTGATTTTCATTTGCTTTCATATTAGTGGCGAGGAAAATCCATAGATACTACAGAATCCATAGCTGGGAGAATATATAAGAATCCGTTTAACATAAACTGTCGAAGAACAATCAAGTAAATTTGTCTATACGTATAAAGTATATCTAAAAAATCATTGGGTAATAAGTATGCAGAAATTATTGCATATTTGTTTATGATAGTACATCATTGAATAATGAATATATGGATCCTTTTTACATAAGATAGGCTTCTTAGGGAAAGGGAAATCAAAATAAGGAAAACAAAATATCAATAAAAATTTCATCAAAGGAATATATAATTTTAATGGGGGTAGCAACTAAAAATTTTTTCAATAGTAAAATGACAAATTTTGAAATAATTTGTATTTTTTATTCGCAATGCAAACCTGGATTTATTTACTTTGGAGTACTCATTTTGGCAAAAAAGCCTTTGTCAAGGTGTAATAGCCACCACTAGTTAGCAGGAGGCGGGAAGAGTGGGCTAGGCTAGCCCCCCCCCCCCCCCCGCATTCACACTAATACTAGCGCCTTCACAGTCTCTTTTGCAATTATGGTATGACTTCCCGGGGTAGGTACTGGCGGGAGCAGTATCTGTAAAGAGCTCCATGTTTATATATATATATATATATATATATATATATATATATATATATATATATATATATATATATATATATATATATATTTAAAACATGTCATTTGTCCTGGCGCAAACAAAAACATTCATCTCTTTACAACGAAAAATCACCTTTAGCTGGTTGGAGGTATGCAAATCAACTGGCTGGCTGGTAATGTCCCGGGGTGACCTCTCGTGCTCCGTATAAACTGGCCGTAAGAGACCTAGGCTCTTTGTTATTCTTGAAAGATGACGACCTGGACAATCAGTGATTAAAATAAAGAAAGTTTCTATGGATATTGAAATCACCATGTAGGCTTTCCCTACTCCCCCTAACTGGAGAACGGGGATATAACAAATATCTACACATATATCAGGTTACCCAAAGAGTGTGATACTAGCTTGCAGATAGACAAAGTCAGTTGTGTAGAGTTCTTCGGATGTTGTGCCCCAGGAGAGGGGAAGATGAAATTGGAAGTAGCCAGTCCCTCACACATTCATCTTAGACTTACTCACGGGTAACATCTGCCCTCAATCATCTGCTGCTTGTCCTGCAAAGGGGCTGAGGTGTATTAGATCACATTTTGAGCACAAATCATAAGACATATCGAGAATAAGTACAGGTATTTGTGGGTTATCCCATGCAGGGATTGACGCAGCCACAGCATCTATGAAACTCTTTGAATGTGCTACTGAGTCTCTTGGTGACCCCAGGGAACGTTGTTTCACGTTTCTATCTAGCTGCCTGTAACACCTGCATCCCAGAAAAGTTCTTTTGGAAAACCACCGAAATACTTATTACTCTTACTATTGTGCATGGTGGGGTTAATATGACTATGGGTGGTCTGAAGAAAGTGTTATCTAAATCACTTCTCTGATCCAAGAGGAGATCAAGCTCTTTGCGATTTTCCTCTTGGTCTCTCCTCGTGCTAGCGAGGAGTCTATTAATCTGTGGTCAAGATCTTCTCATTCTTTTAAGATATAACCTCAGTGCCCTCACAGGCTCCGCGACAGACGTATTTTCGGTCTTAACAGTTAACTGAGGGACAAAACTAAGTTTAACCTTCCCCCAATCCTTTAAATGGGTGATAACGTAGGAGAGGTCATGTAATTTTTTTACCCTCTTTGTAGAGGCCAGTGATAACAGGAAGGCCATGTTCAGAGTAAAATCTCAGTCTGAGGCTTGGCTAAGAGTCTCATAAGGGACTCCTTTCAATTAAACGAAGAACATGACTACATTCCAAGGAGAGAGTCTGTATAAGGGGAACATTCCAGCAAGGAAGAAATGTTAAGTCCATTCAGCTTGAAGATAAGGATTGAGGCTGAAAAAAAAAATTCGCTATTGTGGTTCTGAAAGCACTTAGTAGAGTGATCACCATTTTACAACCCAAATGGACCGCTCCTCCTGATAGCCTGTAATGTGGCATATGACTCGCGGATGTATCTTACCATGTGATGGTATCGCTCGATGGAAACTCTTCCTGTGTGGTTGTCTGAGTAGTTTGGGTAGTAGAGGGAGATCCATTGAAACCTCTTTGAAGAGATGTAGAAGGACTGGGAATCATTTTGCATGTGGCCACAGCAGAGCTATGAGAGTTAGCACTAAATCATGTGATGTCCTGACTTTGTTCATTAGCCTCCTTGTTATGCAGAAGGCAAAAGTGTTGTAAAAAAGGTACCTTCTTGTTTGTTTATGAAACACCTCTGTATTGTTGTCGATCATCAGCACTACAGATTTCCCTTAAAGAACCTGATAGAAAGCTTGAGGGTTAGATAGGCTGCCCTCATTACCAGGAAGTTTATGTAACACTGCTTTACGAGTTTGAACCAAAGCTCCGATCAGGTGAGGTGATAGAGATGGGGCTCCCTACCCTTCTTTTGATGCATCTATGAAGAGCAAAAAAACTGGAGGAGGAGAAAGGTGTACTACCTTAAGAAGAGTAGCGTCGGACATGTGCACGCTCAGGCCTCTCTCCTGCACAAACTCTACTGGCCCTAGAGTGCTGTGCTTGGACCCAAAGGTCTTTAACCGCCATTGTAGGGAGCGAGTTTGGACACTGGCCCGTGGCACTAAGTTCTTGAGAGAGGTTTGGTGCCAAGGCAGTATTGCCATTGAAGTGTTGGCAATTTGTCTCGAGAGAGACAGCTCCAGGTGGTCTGTCTAAATCTCTTTACTCAATTTAGTTTGGTACTGACCAAAGCGGGAACTATCTGAGGATGGTCGGACAGTGAAAGAGAAGTTACCTTCCCTCCTTGGTCATAGCTTGGGTGGTGAGGGGGCTTGATCGCTGAGCATATGTATATCTGGTCAGTCTGTAAGGCATTGTCTTGCTTGATAGGGTAATGTCACTGTCCCTAGCCTCTGCCCTTGAGGATCAACCTTTAAACCTTTAACCCTGGAACGGTACGGTGGGTCGTCCGCGACCCCGAGCGTCAAAACAAAAGATGTTTTTCTCACGTGACTCACCCCGTGACTGAATTTGTGGGTGATCGACCTGCAGTCGGTCACTCGCCTACACGTTCTAGTAATGTCCAGACGTGCATCGCTGTAGCTGTACTCCTTCCCAGATTTCTGAAACGCGTCGGGGTCGAGCGCGACCGAGTTTACCCTTCTAAGGTAAGTTGCATAATTATCAAAGTTATTACGTATTATGAAATTGTTGTAGAATGGTGCAACTTGTATAGGTTATCAGTTTTGGAAAGTCCTTTTGGATGGTTTGGCTACCACGTGCATGATCTTTTTTTTAGTTGAAATGCCGTTCATCACCACGAGGACCATTTTACCGCGAGTGCCCCTTTTTCTGTTTTTTGCCTTTTTTGGCCAAGTCATTTTTCCGTAAGAAATTGTCAAATAGTGTCGCAAAACTTTTGATTTTTTAGTGTTGGAAAGTGTGTCTAGATGATTTGGCTACCCATGCGTGAATTTGTTTTTGTCAGATACGCCGTAGATATTGGTATGTGGGGTATTTTCCTGCGGTTGCCAATTTCTGTTTTTTTTTTTTTTCAATATTTGTAAAAATTTACTACGTAGTAAGGAATTGCCATATAGTATTGATTTTTTTAATGTTTATTTATTGGAAAGTGTGCCTTGATGGTTGGGCTACCAGGTGCATAATTTTTTTTTTTTATCTGAGATGCCGTATATTAGAATGTTGGCCATTTTTCCGCGAGTGCCCCTTTTTATTTTTTTTGCATTTTTCTGCTTAGTCATTTTACCGTAAGAAATTGGCAAATAGTGTCGCACAACTTATTTTTTTTATAGTGTTGGAAAGTGTTTCTAGATGATCTGGCTACCCATGCCTATCTCTTTTTTTAGCCAGATATAGCGTATATATAGGTATGTGTTCGATTTTCCTGCGATTGCTACTTTTTCGTTTTTTCCCATTTCTTTCGAAATTACTACGTACTAAGGAACTATCACAGATTATTGATTCATTTAGATGTTTATTTGTCGGAAAATGTGCCTTGATGGTTTGCCTAGCACTTGGCTGAAATTCTTTTTTCTGAAATGCCCACCATTAGCACGTTGCCATTTTTCATCGAGTGCCCCTTTTTATTTGTTTTGCATTTTTTTGCTTAGTCATGTTGCCGTAAGAAATTGGCAAATAGTGTCGCAAAACTTATATTTTTATAGTGTTAGAAAGTTTTTCTAGATGATCTGGCTACCCATGCATGACATTGTTTTTTGCCTTAGATATATTGGTATGGGAACCATTTTCATCGAATGCGTATTTCTATTTTTTTCTAATTCTTTGCAGATATCAAAATGGCAAGCAGGAGAGAATCATTGTTTACTTTTTTTTTGATTGAATATCATCAAATTTTTTTAGCTCAAATATTATATTGTTTTACAATTTTTTTTTATTTCCCTCCAAAAATTTTTTGGGGTCTGAATTCTAATTTCATAGTCGGAACATAATCGACAATTATCCAGCAACCCACCATACAATTTTTATGCATATCCAAGAATAATTAGATTAGTAAATAACACCTTTAAATTTACATACCCTTCCTACATTTCAGGTGACAGATTAGGGAGTCTGAGTCATTGTGGTTGGCGGCCATTTTGTGGACATATCAAGCGTAAGTTGCCCTATCTATATATATTCTTGTTCCTTATAGAATTTGTGATATTTTGGTATATTTTTACCTGCATAGATATCATATTATATATTAAATATATGTATTTTTTTGCGAACTTTCTAAGTACTCAAAAAATTACCTTTAGATATGGCCCCTGATATAAATGTAATTTACAAAATAATGAAGATTTCTTTACATATTTCTATTTTAGGATAACATATGCTTATTCCCTAAAAAAATTAGCCACTTCCTATTTCATTTGGGTACCCCAGAATAATCATGAAATTTGGAAATTTATTTTTGGCCTAAAAAAGTTACCCTTTTTTTTCATTTCAGATCTTCACCTCCATGGGTCCAACTTCATCCAAAATTCATCAAGATGTGTACTGAACATTCAAGAATCATATCCTAAAAGGATTTGTGTATATATGTATATTTTTTTTTATGAATTTTAATGTAAGGTCTTTTTTTCTACTTAATTTTTTAAAATATTTATTTTTTCTACTTAATTTTTAAAAATATTTATAATAAATAGTTTTTTTTCTGCAGATGAGTAGTATTTATCTTTACAGTAGTTTCAAGCATTCATTGAATTTTTTTTGGCCAAAAAAAAGGAGGTTACTGCAAAAACAGATTTTTCAAGAATTTTTTTTTGCGTCGGGGTCACGCGCGACCTAGTATACTCTTAAAGGGTTGTTCGAGGAGCGTACCTATCCAGGGTTAAAGACCGGAAGGTTTGTATTTTACGCCGGATAAATATCTATTTCAAATATTTTTTACCATTGACCCTAGACGTCAGTAGTATCCAAAGTTACAATTAGCGCTGAGTGATAAAAGAGCATACACAGGATTTATATTTGTATGATTCATTTTCATAATAATTATCCATAAGAGGCCATCAAAAACCTCCAATGAAAACATATTTTCATTAATTATAGATAAAAAGTGAATAAAAAAAGAAATCTTTACGTTCGTATTTTAAGATGTCGTATACTGTCATTACACGAGGCAGCCCCCTCCTCCCTAAATAGAGGAAAAGGTTAAAGAGAGCATTTTAGAACTCAACGGGGTGTGAAAAGCTTTTACAAAACTACAAATGCGAACATTTTACGAAGAGGAAAGCGGAGGCGTTCTTCTCCTTGGGCGATTCTTAAAATTTAACACGTAGGCAGGTAGCCATAAAAAAGAGTTTGGGGGCTTACAGATGAAAAGTAAACAGAGTGACTTGAAGTTATAATGTTATAAAAGAAATGGTAATCTGGTTATTAACTATGCGAATAAAATCAATACAGCTCATGTCGAGCTCGGTCTTTAATCATATCAGACTCAGTCCTCAAGGCTATACAAGAAATTTATATTCCATTACACAATTAACTTCAGTAATATATTGGCTTTGACTTCAAGCAAATTCCGAACAGTTTCTACCTACTGGAATGAGAGGACTCAAAGTTAAGCCGAGGACCTCACAGAACTAGGGGCTAGCAGCCAGAGTCCTTGTTGCATCTTCATTGTAAGTTCACTCTCTCTCTCTCTCTCTCTCTCTCTCTCTCTCTGCTAATGCATTCAACCTCCTCAAGCTCTTCCTTCTACCCGCAGCTCGCTACGATTGATCATCATAACTAATGGAGGGGGCTCTTAAATAGGAGTCCAGAATCAGTGTCATGATGTTCTCATGCACTTCATGTGGAAACTTTAGCCATTTGTACCGAGAACCATTGCAACTTGGAGAGCAAAGGTAACAGTAATGTATCCCTTTGCCAGAGCGATGCTAAAGTGGTGCCATGAGATCAAATAGAGCTTCTGTTAGGTAAGCCACAAATGCGTACTTGAAATGGATAGGGGGAAAGCCTATATTATTATTATTATTATTATTATTATTATTATTATTATTATTATTATTATTATTATTATTATTATTATTAGTATTATTATTATTATTATTATCAAGATTGTTTGATAAAAGAGTATTTATGATGTCTATTTGGAAAATCGAATTTAAATCCCTAAGTAAAGTAATCACGACTTTCTTTATAGGTAGCCTATGGGAAACGTCCATGGCTTTCGGTCTGCTGGACTGGGGTTCGAAATCTGCTCAAGCTCGATAGTTTCTTGTTGTGTCTGCTACCTCACCATTCTAGTGAGCTAAGGCTGGATTGTGTGTGGTAACTTATATGTCTACCTGCTGAGTGATCAGCAGCCATTGTCTGACTTCCCTTGGTCCAAGCTTGGAAGATAGAGTGACTAGGGTGCTGATCATATACGGGTATATAAATGTTCAATTACTATTACTGTCCCTTGCACCTACCAATAATAATCAACCTTTAAATTATTAAGTTATTACTTCAACAACAACAATAATAACTGCTACTACTACTACTACTACTACTACTACTACTACTACTACTACTACTAGTGCTGCTAATCATTATTATTATTATAAACATTACCATTAACTATTATGATTACTATGATTAAAGTCAATCGGCCGGGCAAAGTCGCAGCAGTTGGTGTAATCTCCGTGAGAATAAGATACTAAAAAGCAGCTAAAAATAAAAGCAAAGAGAAATATTAGATTTGTTGGAAAGTAAAACTAAAAATTGTAGGGAATATTCTGTAAAGCAGGAATGATACAAAATCCCTGTATAGCATTTGATGGCAATATAAAATCCTAGTAAAATGTTAAGGAGCCATAGCAAGGATATTACGTGCATGATATAAAGGGAAGGGTTACGAAAAATATGTGGAATTTAGCATTAGGTATATGGA
>NC_090734.1:104279232-104285738 GCF_036898095.1 Palaemon carinicauda
TACATTGTAACATATATATATATATATATATATATATATATATATATATATATATATATATATATATATATATATATATATATATATATATATATATATATAAATATATATATATATATATACATATATATATATATATATATATATATATATATATATATATATATGTATATATATATATATATATATATATATATATATATATATATATATATATATATATATATATATATATATATATATATATATATATATACATATTGTCAAGTTTTCACTCCACTATTGTACATATTGAATATTATAAACTGTTTTTAGTATTTTCTTACTTTCTATATGCACGCCCTCTGTTGATTGCTTTCTTCACTTTTCATCCTTCCTTGTCCAGAGCAAAGTCTCTTTTCCCATTATTCCTCCTTTATGTTCTTCATTTTGTTTACTTTGGTACTTGAAATTTCTTGTTAATTTAGGTGTATTCTTCCTGTTCTGAAGACAGTGTTCGTGGCTCTTTCTCCTATTACTAAGTGTATTTTGTTATTTAGATATGTTGAATTGTGTTGAATTATTGAACTATTTACCATATGTTTAATTATTATAGTGAAGTGTTTTGTTGAATCTATTTCGTTCATGTATAAGTGTTAAGTAATTCATGTTAATTTGTATAATTAGTAATTAATAATTATAATAAGAGATTGCCGAGTTTCGTTCACCCGACCATGGTTTCGCACAGTTTGGATTTTATTTTGGTGGAATATTATTTTTATTATGCTTCCTACTGAGTGTTAGCTAAGGCCATCTTTAAGCTAAAGTATTTACCACTGAATACGAGGACATTCAGCTTAGGCATGTCATAATTTGGGGGCCTGACCGGGATTCCAAATCTGTTGTGCGACTATAAACTGTTGAAATGTTTTTGGTGAATTTTTAAGAACTGTTGGTGAACGATATGTCCAGATATTGTGCTTCATTGATTTGTACAGTTAGTGCCACGCTACGCTGTTCTTCGCTTTCATTAAACTGTGTTTGACAGTAGTTACCAGGCAAGAATACACCTCATCTCTCCTCAAACCAAGGTAAAGTATTTTTGAAGGATAAGTCGATAACAAGTGTTAATTGACAGGGATCTCTGCGTATATCGCCTCTTATGCCCGCCTCATTAATATTTTCCATAATAAAGGTCACCCTCGCTATCATATAAAAGTGATAAGTTACGTTAATCTTACGTTACCTTGCACATCATTGATTAGCTCCAGACCTTTCGGATTAGCAAAAACCACTGTACTCCTTTTAAAGTCTTCTCATTACGGAAGTATTAGTTCATTCTCGCACTTTTAGTGTACCTCGAACACTCCGTGATTCCAGACTTTCTGTAATTACTGAATTGCGATAGTTTAACTCCCCAAGATTAGACATGTAGTTTAGTCAGGTTGCTGCGTATATCTTTAGGTAATTACCATTCTGTAACTAGCAGTTGTTATTCGTATTTAAATACTCCTCTCGCTGTCTGTTAGCGTTCTATGATAAGTACAGTAATAGCGTTGGGCTGCAGTTACCTAAATTTATAATTATAGGTTCTCGGTAGTAAATATAACTTTTTACATTTGTTTACGTTAGGAGCAATGTACGTGTGGCTACTGTTAACTTTATTTTATTAATATGAATACTGTTTAGAATGATTAACAGAGTTAATGTGTTCGCGTTTGGTCAGCCATTCATTGTTAGGTAGGTAGGATTTGTTGTATTTACATAAGTGTTGTGTAGTGAGTAATTAAACCTTGTTCAAAATGCCTTTTAATCTAGAGAGCTTTGCGGGAAACCCCAAAGAGGAATTATCTACGCTCAGGTATGCTACTAAACAGGATCTGCGTGACCTAGCAGCAAAATGTAACATTGTGGTTGATCCTGCTTATGTGAAGGCTAGATTACTGAGTAACATTTTGGATTATTTAATTAACCAAGAGATTATTGCAGATGATGAAGAAGTACAAGCACTCAGAATTGCAGCAGGAGTACTTCCGCCTGTTCCAGTAGATACAGAAGTAGAGAAAATAAGGCTTCAATTGCAGTTAGAGAAGGTAAAGAAGGAAACTACCGAACGGGAGCTCTATCAAGAAGAGAAGAGAGCAGAAGCAGAAGAGAAGAGAGCAGAAGCAAGAGAGAAGGAACGAGAAGCTGAAATAAGACACCAGAAAAAACTCCAGGAGCTTTCTTTAAGTAACAAAAGGAAGCCACACTCCCTGCTACGTTCGAAGTTTTTAAAGCCAGTAAGCTTGTACCTGATTTCGACGAGAGAGATCCCGAGGTTTTCTTCCAGAACTTTGAACAAATCGCAGAAACCTTAAAATGGCCTGTAGAATTCTGGTCCTTGCTCATCAGGAACAAAGTCAAGGGTAAAGCTGCATTTGTTGCTTCACAACTGGTAAGTGAAAATGACTATACAGTGTTAAAGAAAACTATCATGGATGCAGACTCCATTACCATAGAAGGGTACAGACAAAATTTTAGAAATTTTGTTAAAACTTTCAACCAAACTTTTGTAGAATTTTGTAGTCTCAAAAATAGGCAGTTGAATAAGTGGCTAGAAAGAGCAGGTGTATTCTTCCTGTTCTGAAGACAGTGTTCGTGGCTCTTTCTCCTATTACTAAGTGTATTTTGTTATTTAGATATGTTGAATTGTGTTGAATTATTGAACTATTTGCCATATGTTTAATAATTATAGTGAAGTGTTTTGTTGAAACTATTTCGTTCATGTATAAGTGTTAAGTATTTCATGTTAATTTGTATAATTAGTAATTAATAATTATAATAAGAGATTGCAGAGTTTCGTTCACCCGACCATGGTTTCGCACAGTTTGGATTTTATTTTGGTGGAATATTATTTTTATTATGCTTCCTACTGAGTGTTAGCTAAGGCCATCTTTAAGCTAAAGTATTTACCACTGAATATGAGAACATTCAGCTTAGGCATGTCATAATATATATATATATATATATATATATATATATATATATATATATATATATATATATATATATATATATATATATATATATATATATATATATACAGAAACTGTTTGGTAATATGAACCTAATATCCCCTTTGGTATATATATATATATATATATATATTATATATATATCAAACTTCTCGCTGCAATTTAGATGTAATTAAGTAATTGGGTAATTAATCAATATCTCCTGAGATGCCCTTGCTTATATAAGACACTGAATAGTTTTGAATGATAGAACCGAACACAAGATTTATCAAATGTAACGTTTGAGGAATTTGGGGACAACTTATCATTTGAAATATTTAGAGAACGTAGTAAATTCGTTTTATAAAAAGTAATATTGAACCCGAAAATTTTATCTGTAACAAGAGACTTCTGTCTGAATGTTCAAATAACGCCGGCTTTCTTTCAAAGATATCATTGATGATAGAATAACCTCCAACTAACAACAGTTTTGTTATTAAGCTATACTTTATTATAATTTTTGAGGTATTAACTACAATAGCTCATTTTACATTGAAGGCTATGACTCTCCCATATTCATTATCCGTTGCTCAGACGTGAATGGATGATAATATTGATATCAAGGTGACGTTAGCTTTGAGATTAAAAGGTTCAAAGCCCGTTCATGAATGCCAGATGCAAGTGATAGTGACATTACCCTATCAAGCAGGAGAATGCCAAAAAGACTGACCATAAAAACATATGATTAGACGGCCAGGATACCTCTCCATCCCATCTAGGACCAAGGAGGGGTTAGCAACGGCTCCCATCCTTAACTCACAAGAATGGCGAGGTTGTAGCCACCCAAAAGGAACTTTTGAGGTTGAGCGGGACTCGACTCCAGTCCGGCGATCACCAGTTAGTGACGTTACTATATAGGCCACCACAACCTCAAAAATTACATGAAGAGTTTCAAATCAACGGATGATTCCAACAAAACAACCTTCTTTGCAAAAAAAAAGTCTGTAGGTCATAATGGATTTGGCCCTAATTCCATTAAGAGAGAAACTTCTCTTTTGGATTAGAATATTCATGAAACTACTCGTATTCTTATTTATAATTCTCTCTCTCTCTCTCTCTCTCTCTCTCTCTCTCTCTCCTCTCTCTCTCTCTCTCTCTCTCTCTCTCGTACACTTACATGAATTATGTTCACCAGGATCTCGATGAACCTATTCAAACTAAACTCTTTTATTATCATTAGTCGGTATTTCTAAAACGTTTACTATTCTCTCTCTCTCTCTCTCTCTCTCTCTCTCTCTCTCTCTCTCTCTCTCTCTCTCTCTCTCTCTCTCTCTCTCTCTTGTTACGCAGAAAGGGAATAAAATGATTGCGTTTAGGGGCAACGGCCTATCTCGAATAAGTTGGAGATGTTGAATATGTGGCGCCATAAAGAAAAACGCCAACACAATCCCTTTCTTTCTTCATCTCTAACAACTACGGGGGTCCGGAAGACACCGCCCCCAATAAAGTGAATAAATAACTGCCCCTTTAAAGTTAGTACAGGAAGAAGGCAGTGGAATGTTACAAGCAAATATTTTAAGTGTTATATACTATATAAAAAATTTCTTTTGTCACCTCTCCAAGGAAACTTGGAAGAAACTGTAAAATCTAAAATTGTTACATACCGACTTCAGTGAATAAAAAAAAGTTCTCTTTAAAGAGCAAACTTCTTTCTGTCCAAGTTTCTCATAAACTTTGGGTATTGACACACGCTACCTTACCTAATATTGAGATCCAAAAATTTCATTAACTCTCTCTCTCTCTCTCTCTCTCTCTCTCTCTCTCTCTCTCTCTCTCTCTCTCTCTCTCTCTCTCTCTCTCTCTCTCTCTCTCTTTTACACGTAAATGAATACCCACTTACATAAGTTATAATGATCAGTAGCTTCGTGAACCCACTGAAACTGTACTTCTTATCATGACAATTTAGCATTTCTAATATATTTACCAGTTCTCTCTCTCTCTCTCTCTCTCTCTCTCTCTCTCTCTCTCTCTCTCTCTCTCTCTCTCTCTCTCTCTCTCTCTCATTCTCTGAGTTTTCTGTATGCCGGTGAGTGAATATACTTGTGCGACCCGAATAAATATTCTGATTGAACATGGATAACAAAAGGCTATCTAGACCAATATAGCTACAAGTTTTCCTGAATAGTCGGTGATTAGTTTGAGGTAAGAAAGTAGCATAAAACGTTGGCTTAGGATAGCAATCTTGTGAATTACCAGGAAATCTGATCAAGATCTCGCTCTATAATACAGGCAAAGCTTGGAGGGACATTGCTGCAATCAGCAAAAATAAATTCCATGAGTTGGCGAAACAAGAACTCGACCGTCTGATAACAGAGGTCGCTAGTAACTCCAACCAGTGTGACGGATAAATATTCGCAGACATATTGAAACAATATGATCCAAAAAACTGGAGGAAATCTGTGGAAAACATCAGAAGACATTTCAAAGAAGATCCAAGTGATAAAGAGACTTATAAAGAAAGTCTACATCAATCAACACATTCCATCAAAGAACAATAAGAAGTCAATATGGTGAGTATGCTGATTGATGCATTGGGAAAAAGAATGCCAAATTAGTGCAATATATGTAAGATATGTTATTCCATTATTAATCCTCAATAACTGATCAGAAAATGCGATGCCGCTCATGTTCCAACACACCCTACATGTGCTGAAATACAGCAAAATATAAAAAATGCAGACACACAGGTATTCTGCTCCTCATGCTTAGTCTGGATAGAAAATATAATTAAGTCGAGACTAAACCTGCAAATAGTTGAAGAAATCATTGATATAACTTATGATGCCATCCGACAACATACTTACGAAGAAATAAATTATCAGATGGAAACAAATAATAGACCCAAGAGACTCTGCCCAGATCTACATACTTTTAGGGAAGAGCAAGAATAAGAAAAAAAAGAAAAGGAAGATATAGTCTGCAATATGCTGAAAAGAGGGAATTACAGATTTGGAGAAAGATGCTACTACAAGCATCCAAAGATATGCCATAATTATAAAATATATGTTAGATGTGTGTATTTAGACGGATATGGAGATGAATGCAGAGATCTCGATCCAAAAATATACAAAAACCTAAAAAAAGAAAAGGATGCCAATTCAACATAAAATGTCGATATATGCATCCTGCAATCATGAATGAAAGTCAGAAAACTCAGCAAACAGAAAAGAAAAATGTAAGCAAAAATTAAACAAACGAAGAAAACAAAAAACAAGCCGAGTATGTATCGCGTTATGCACAAAAGGCCCCAAGATATGATGCCTTTTAACCCAAATATGCATATTTAGAGCCCAGCTACAAAGAATGATTCTTTAATGCTAGGGGTTGGTGCAGATATGAGGATAATTGCAGGTATACACACAAAAATAAATATGAAGGCGAAAGAGCAAATATAATAGAGAAGTTGGAGTTTTTAATGACAGAATTCCTGGAAAGGAAAAAAAATGGTTATCAGAACACAAAGAAGAAAGC
>NC_090734.1:104286238-104288738 GCF_036898095.1 Palaemon carinicauda
AGGATTGTCAAAACAACTTGATTAATTTTGATAAAATTTTCTCTAAGGATAGATTTTAGGATATGGATGGCCGATTAACCCTAGGCTATGATATGGATCCAGACCCGGATCTTAGATCCAGAATTGCATGTTTCGTGTGTCTGTGGACAAGGTTACGCCAAAACCACTCATCAGATTTTGACGAAATTCTCACATGGGCGGCTCAATTGAATTTTGGAGATGATCAAGGTCTAAATTCTAGATCTGGATTTGAATTTTTTCGGTATTTTAAAGATAAAAAAAAATTGACAAGAATTCACCGAAAAT
This sequence comes from Palaemon carinicauda, assembly GCF_036898095.1. NCBI lineage: Eukaryota > Metazoa > Arthropoda > Malacostraca > Decapoda > Palaemonidae > Palaemon > Palaemon carinicauda. The sequence goes on from NC_090734.1 coordinate 104,286,545, forward strand.
AGATCTTAGGCAATGGATAATGACCCTATTGACTCTGTGGTGGAAGTCAGAGAACACAGATTATTATTATTATTATTATTATTATTATTATTATTATTATTATTATTATTATTATTATTATTAACATTAAATAGGTATACGGGTACTGGAAAAGAGAAAGATATAGTATAAAATGAATGAATTATCCTTATTAGAATAAAATATTTGCTTTCCTTGTTTCATAAATCATTTATTTGAATATAAAGTTTTATATTTTTAAAGATTATATTAATCCACTATCTTTATAAACTTTCTTTCTAGTCTTCAGTCGTGTGATCATCAGGTAACAAATTTACCCATTTGGTCAACAGAAGCACAATGTGTTTAGTGTATAGGACTGTAATTTGAGAGAGAGAGAGAGAGAGAGAGAGAGAGAGAGAGAGAGAGAGAGAGAGAGAGAGAGAGAGAGAGAGAGAGAGAGAGAGAGAGGATTACAGACGGTTAGTTTAACAGTGAGGATATTTGAAATATGAAAGTTAATGTATATCTCTCCTAAAAGCAAGAATAAACAAAGATAGTGCTATAATATTTTCCATTATAGTTGCATATAGCCTAAAGTAACAGACAGTTGAGAGAGAGAGAGAGAGAGAGAGAGAGAGAGAGAGAGAGAGAGAGAGAGAGAGTGTGTTTACAGTGTGTGTGTGTGTGTGTGTTTACAGTGTGTGTGTGTGTTTGTGTGTGTGGTTGGGGGGCGCGCTACAAGAACATATAAGAGAGAGGGGGATTTGCAAAGTCATCGTTCTGTGAAGAAGCTTTTGTCAAAATGTTACTCTGAATATTCTCCAAAAGGAGAAAAACATAAGAATTCTTTTCCACAAGAGTTCTAGAAATATTTGACTTAGAAAAAAAAATTGTGGGGGTAGTGAGAGATATTGCAACATGATTTTTGTTACATAAGTTTTCGGGAGAGAGAGAGAGAGAGAGAGAGAGAGAGAGAGAGAGAGAGAGAGAGAGATTCTCGAAAATACGAGGATAATAATAATAATAATAATAATAATAATAATACTAATAATAATAATAATTTCCATTGGTTGGATATTAAAGATCCGTTAGCGTGAAAAGTTTAAAAAAAAGCAATGAAATGGAAAATAATTCGATAACGTAACTCTTTTCTAGTTTAAATCTGTAGAACTCTTAGAATCCATAGTTTTTAATGCCACTATCTTAAAACTAACTTAATATCATCCTTTTCCCGAACTCATCGATTAGTAATGAAGCAAATTTTCCAATTTTACTAAAATTAACATTATCGATTGTTGTACTATATCTTTAACGTTGTACTGCTAAATATGTATGTACTTTTTTTTATTGGCATATATTTGATTCAAATGGAAAATAGGAAACCTGAAATCATATTTCTCACACTTCACAATAGTTTTTGATTAGTGTTAAGGCAACGTATTAATTTTATGTATCTATTATAACTCTTAAGATATGAATTATTCTATTTCTATTGTATCTGGTTGACAATGGAACTGTGCAGTTTAGAGTCAATCAACTTTGGTATGATATACAATGTGAGTAATCTTTTGTATATAATAAACTTTTGTATAAAATAATCTTTTGTAAATAGTTTGTTTTTTCCCTTATATTCCAAGCTATGCAGTTGATTTTAAAATTTACAACGAAATATCAGCAAAGGAAAGCCTTTTGGTATCCAAGGCTGCAATGGTAATATGTATGATATAAGCAAAACATAAATTTTGTATAGTTTAGGATATCTGCATAACAAAACCTGAGCATGGTTTTGGTTGTAATACATAGCGTAAATTTGTGTTTTTTATTACATATCTGTGTAAATTGAAAAAAAAAAAATTCTGGTATATTTTTTTTTGACTAGAATGAATTTGCTACTCATTTCCATTGCATATTATTAAAAGAATATGCTTTTTTATATTGCAACATAGATTTACCCTAGCAACTAAAACAAAGGTCTACATTTCCTGTCTCACACCATGTATACTTCCGAACATGAATTACCATCCGTATTCTAGCCTAACCTGACTAAATATGTACATTTCAAAAACATTCAGTCAAAACTACAAAACAACAATAGAAAATATATATGTATATAAGTAGGAAAAAACAAATCAACTTGCAGAGGAAATATTTATGATCAACAGGGCAAAATTTTTGCATTTTGAAGGGTACAATG
>NC_090734.1:104296238-104303738 GCF_036898095.1 Palaemon carinicauda
GAGTTTGCAACACGTGGTTATTTTAATGAACATGTATGTGTGTGTGCTACTTTTATAAGCACACATTGAGTATGTGTTGTTTAAGATGTGTAAAGCTGGATAATGAAGTACATCTTATTAGCTTTAAAAAGTATTTATTGTCTAAAAACAACAAAGTTAAACATCTCCATCATAGGAGGGAGCTGGTTTGGTCTGATGACCAATTCTGGTGAAGTATAGATATGAACTGATTAAATTATCGATATCACAGATATCGTATGCTTAGTTTATGTAGCAATTTTAACACAATATCGGAAGACACCTGCATCCGTTGACGTCACAAACTTTCACACACTGATGCATTGGTGTTGACGTTTAAGAAAAATGTTACATTGCTGAGGCTGCATTGTGCATCCTGTTTATGATTTTAGTGACTACAGCAAGTCCCACGGCTAGCATCTTCATCCAAAATGACATATTACGTCATGTGTTTTAAACATGTAATAATAATTATTTCACTTATTACATAAGCTGGCCAGCTATCTCAATTTTTTCAAAAAAAATCTAACAACAAGCCAAAACATGTTTACTAGGCGTGACTGGATATATGTATTATTCTTTGTTTAACTTTAGCCATTAGCAAACGAGGACGAATGTCCAAATAGGCACATAAAAAATAATAACAATAATGCATATGAAAAGATATTACCAAAGCAAAGAAAAAAAATGCATGATAAAATAAAGATCATATATATGGTACATTGCTAGCATATGATTATATGGTACCAAAAAAAAAAACTACTGACATACATATGATTCGGTAACTTGTTAAAGAATAATTGTTACCTTTGTCAGAAACATAGATTAAGATAATACGGTAACCAATAAAAATATTTGTTACCTTGGTAAAAATTCAATTTTTTAGTGCACAAACATGAATTCCTGGTACGTACACGTACCACGGTTTCGTACATATGTATATATATATATATATATATATATATATATATATATATATATATATATATATATATATATATATATATATATATATATATATATATATATATATATATATATATATATATATATATATATATATATATATATATATATATAGGGCTGATATATTTTATTAGATGCCCATAGATTCTGTTAATTTAATTTTTTTTTCTCTTTTCTTTTTATCATTCCGGCTTATATATTTTATTAGATGCCAAGAGAAAAAATGATTTATATTTTTTTAAATGTTTTTTTATTTAAATGTATTTTTAACAATGCAATGTAGATAATTTCTTCAATTACATATTACTAGCGTACTAACAGCTTTTCTTACAAACACACTTTCCAGAGCAATTTACTCCTTTAGCGAATGAGGTGGCCACTTCAAACGGCTTTAAACTGAATTAAATAAGGAGTTTTGTCTGGACATGGCGAAACGTTCTGTTGTAGCTTCCTGCTTTGCCGTAACCTACGCCAAACAAGGATGTTCACGGCGATAAATATCATCACCGTGATAACCAGTCCTGCTCGTAGTATGGGGTGAAGAATTTCCTTATAAGTCGGTGACAGGTGGTCCATTTCGGTTAGTTTCATCAACCGCTTGGCAACTTGTCTGTTGTACGGGAGAGGTAGTGCTGGCATTGTAGAGGTCCACGTGAAGTTCGCGAAGTAGGCTCGTTCTCTGATGAGTGTCCGTAGACCAGTCACCATGAATTTAGGGGAAGTCCCGATACAACCATCTGCTGCAACGAAGATGTAGGCGAAGAACGTGGATCCGTCAGGGCATGATACATTGAAGCCGTCCTTGTCGTATCGTATCCACGAGCCATTGTTCAGTCTGCAATTGAACTCATTATTGTCAAAGGGATAAAGCTTATCCAGACAATTTTCACTTGTATGGGAGAGAGCACTGTCTAGCACTATACCTAACTCGCATGAATCCATTAAGTTTTTATGGAATTCAAATGAGTCAGCTGTACATATTTTTCTATCCATTGCATCTGAACAGTGAGTTAATTGATTTAAGTCTTTAATGACCGTATATGTTTCCTTGTCTGGGGAAATCAATACGTGTCCTGTCAAACTGGATATTAATGGATTTGAGTGATTCGTCATGAAAGTCGGATATGGTGATATCCTGTAAGACTGCCAGGCATCAGAAGAATCAAAGGGAATTGTAATCCCAATCTTGTTATTATCAACGCTTATTTTAATTAGGCTGTAATAAAATTCTAACCTACGTTCGCCTAACAAAGGAACATAGCCTAGTTTATCCCTTCCGTTCTCCAGAATTAACTTTAAGTAATTTATAGGCAACAAATGGGGCGACAGTACACCTTTAGTTGCTAACGTGATAGCTTCTACATAATCCTTGGATTTCTCAATGAAATGTGCAATTCTGTTATGTATGTGATCTATCTTTGAATCATAATACGTTTACGTTGCCACCAAATCCTGTACTTCCATAATCTGAATAATATTATTTGAATGTTCATTTACTAAATCCATAATTTGATTGATTGAAGCTAACTGATTCCTTAGTTCTGACATAATCAATTCATCTTCATGAGTCAAGAACTCAATTTTCTTATTTTGATTACTAATTTTAAGACGATTGGAAATTCCTAAACCTAAACTTGCAATAGACCCATAGATGTTTAATGCAGCATAAATAAATGGATTTCGTATTTCTTTATGTTCGTGACCTACAGTCCACATCAAAAGGTCATAAGCCAAAGATCCTGTCTCCTAAGTCTTATTTTTCAAGTCATATGATAGCATCTCTGCAACTTTTAATGTTGATCCAAGCAAACTCTCTGTAGTCAAATGAAAATGTCTTCTCTGCAACTCATCCAATGAGGCAGAAAACCTTTAAATGGCGGTTCTTAAGCTAGTGACATCATTCTCTTTAAGAAATATTGCTTGCATATTCACTTCTACAACTACGTTGCTTGATGTAATAAAAATGTCTTCTTGTCTTTCAACTATAGTGCCATATTTAAAATTTATACTTTTAGTTTTAGAGCTCCTCCCACACGAGAAAAATGTCTGAACGAACAATATCACTCCCAACAACAAAAAATTCATCTTGGAAACCTGTAACGAGAAAAATATATGTAATCACTCCTCTATTAAGAAGAAAACTTTTAATCAAATAAAATAAAAACTTTTTCCCTCACTTCTTTCCCTCTTTCTTTTTAATTTCTTATGAGAGCCAATGGTACTATTCTCTCATCCGTGGGTTGGGATACGTTTTGAACTCTAAACCTATTGGCCGTTAATGTTTCCAAAATGTTAAATGGGCCTTCAAACTTAGGTGTTAGTTTATAATTGAGTCCTTTGCGCACATTGATTTGAATATACGCGGTATCACCCACGGTATATGTTTTAGTTAGCTTCGCTATTTTATCATGATTCCTTCTCATTATGATTTGTGTTTCTTCTAAATTCCTTCGAAGGATATCATATCGACTTATACTTGCATTTATACATTCTTTAAAAGGATTTGATAGATTAGTTGTAGGCGTTAATAAATGGAAAGGCGTTCTTACTGGGGTATTATACAATGCTTCATGCGGTGACATTTTAATTGATATATGATATGAATGATTCAGAGTACTCAGTGCCGCCGGTATTGCAATATCCCAGTTGGGGTCTGATCCCCCTAGTATTACTCTTATTATATTTAAAATTTTCCTATTTGCTCTTTCCACTAGCCCATTCGACTCTGGGTGATATATCATGGTATTTATTTTATTTATGCTGAGGAATTCACACAATGAGGTAAGAAAGTGATTATTAAATTCACCACCCGAGTCTGAGATTATCATGTGTGGAATTCCATGTTTACAAATGTAACAGTCGTAAAACTTCCTAGTGCATTCAATCGCAGTTTTAGTTTTAAGCGCTATTAGTTCTGTATATCGAGTTAAAGCATCTATAATTACTAAGAGGTGCTTATTTCCTCTGTCTGCCTCGTAACATCCTGTTAACAAATCTAAATGTATTCTTTCAAAGGGTTGATTGGGCACGGGATAAGCCCCTAGGCTGACAGGTGTTTTCGTATGCCCTTTGTTTTCCTGACATGTGCGACAATTAGCTATGTGTCTTTTTATATCTGTAAGCATCGTATGCCAATAAAACAATGATTTGGCTTTCTGTGACATTAATGAGAACCCCGGGTGTCCATGTAATGGATTTGAATGCAACCAATTCAGGACAGTGGAAATTAGTTAGATTGGTACTACTACCTGGTCGTTAGTTACATGTGGTGTATTGCGGGTTTTCCTTGTCACAGTCCTACACAGAATATTATCTTTGATTATATAATTCTGCTACTTATACTTTATATATTCCTTTTCCTTATGATTGCCTTTCAAAGCATTTATAATTGTTTTTATTTTTTTATCTTTTCTTTGCTCAGTCTGTAACAATTCAGCGCTCCAGCCTAAATCTTCTTGTTCAGATATCGTTTTAAGAATAGGCATGGATGTTGATATATCTATTAATTCAGCTAAAGGCTCCGTACAAGATGACACGGGGTTGCGTGATAATGCATCGGCAATGATATTTGCTTTCCCAGGTAAATATCCGATTCTTGCGCCAAAAAGTTGAATGATCAAAGGCCACCGAGTTCGTTTAGGGCTGTGGTTGAAGCCTTTAAAGAACTCTGTTAGTGGTTTATGGTCAGTAAGAACCTTAACGGGATAACCGTAAATTATGAACTTAAAATGCACTAGTGAATTAACAATAACTAGCCCTTCCTTGTCTATTACTGCATACTTACTTTCGAAAGTTCTCAATTTTCGAGAATAGAAAGCTATCGGGAAAAATTGTTTATCATATTGCTGAAGCAATACCCCTCTTACTCCTAAGTCTGAGGCGTCTGTTGCAAAGAGGAATTCCTTACTGAAGTCAGGAAATTTTAATTTAAGATAGGAGAACTACACAGTTCATCTTTCAAGGTATTAAACGCCTGTTGATGTTGCTCAGACCATATGAAATCTACGCCCTTCTTCGTAAGATCAGTTAAAGGAGCGGCTATTATTGAATAGTTGCGTATAAAACGCCTGTAATATCCACTACAACCCAGAAATTGCTGTATTCCCTTGACATTAGTAGGTATGGGAAAATTACGTATAGCCGACACCTTACCATGGACTACTTTAAGACCTTGGCTTGACACCATGAAACCCAAATATATTAATTCTGTTTTGAAAAATTCACACTTACTAATCTTTACCCTTAAGTTATGTTGTCTTAATCTCTGTAGTACTAGTTCTAACTTACGTAGATGTTCTTCTAAGGTGTTGGAAAAGATTACAAGATCATCCATATAGGCATGCAATATATCCCCTAACAAGTCTCCAAACACTATGTTAATCATTCTTGTAAATGTTATAGGAGCACAACGTAAACCAAAAGGCATCCGTAAAAATTCATAATGTCCCCTGGCTGTGCTGAAGGCTGTGTATGGGATACTATCTTCTTCTAATGATATCTGGTGAAAGCCTTTAAGTAAGTCCAAACTAGTAAAATATTTATTCTGACCTAACAAAGACAAAATATCGTTAGTACATGGCACTGGGAATCGATCAGGGATCGTCTCCTCGTTTAGACGACGAAAGTCGACGCAGATACGCCATGTTCGATCTTTTTTCGGTACAACTATTAAAGGAAAATTATAAGGGCTGTTTGATTTCCTAATGACTCCTTCTTCTAGCATTTTACCTACTGCATCATTTATTTTATTCTAGAATTTCATAGGGAGTCTGTACGAGGGTACATAGATAATTTTCTGCTTGTCCTTTAACCTTATTTGATACTCGATCACATCTGTTTTTCCTAAGGATCCATCCGTAGTAGAAAAAACATCATGATATTTAGTTAAAAGTCCAAAAATTTTCTGCTGAATTTCTTCGTCTTGAATGTCTTTATTGATATTATTTTTAATAGACCGCAAAAGGGATTCATCCGCAACTGATTGAGAGTGATTGATCTCAGCAACGGTAAGAATACGATGTTTATAAACTTCTACATCAAAGATATGTTGATTTTTGTGAATTACTAAAGTGTTATTTAAATGATTACAGACTTCAATATTACATTGTTGATGTGAGCCTACTGTATAAATAGCTTGTGTGACAGACAATCCGTTAGTTTTCAAAGTGTCGGAAAGGATTAATATTTCAGATCCCGGTAATGTTTTCTTTATTGGCACTATTAAATTCGAAGGTACATTTGGTTCGTTAGATTGCGTGCAAGATGATATTACGGGTGAACGAGAATTCTGCTGGGTCGCATATATTATTTTTTTATTAGTGAGACTAGTTATTGGCTCTTCAACGTACGTTACGGTTACATTTGTCATCTCCTTTTTATCCAAAACTGATTTTAAGGTATTAGAAGACTTATAGAATTTCCCTTTGATATACACGCCGTGCTTGGCAGGGGCTAAGATAATGTTTTGATTTCCCATAGATGGGTATCCTATAATTACAGCTGGATACATATTAATGTTTTTTACAACAACAAACGTATCGGCAAACGTGCGTTTACCGACTTTGAACTGAACATGAGATAAGCCTATGACATTTAATTCACTATTTCCTATACCCGAGAGTCTAATTAAGGATTTTTCAATCGGAAAGATCGAAAACAACAAATGATGTGTCTTCAAATCCATGATATTACGTGGACTACCAGTGTCAAAAAATAACGTAAAGGATTTGTGTTCTAAATTTACAGCATATAAGGTTGGTCGTAACTCATTTTGGCTTATTATTGTATGAATTCGTTACAAATCTACGGGAGCATGCACTGTTTTACTTAATTCGGCCGTGTGTTTCATAGTAAAATTTATTGTCTCACAATTATCTGATAAAACATTAAATTGATTATTCAATACTATTGATGTTGACATGAATGACCTTGACCCAACATCACTCTCTTCCCCTCTGGAGTTAACTATGTGGTATTTGCTTTGTTCTGCACATTCTGAAAATTAGTCTGACCTTGCGAGGTCTGGTTTGACGACCCAGGCTCAGCGATATTCGAAGAAGTGTTTGTTTGTTTTGGACTCTGAACTGCATTGACATTTGGTTGTTTCTTCTTATTGTTAAAATGAGGATTTTTCTTTTTATTTCCATATGGAACTGACTGTGGAATTGACTGTGTATTTCTGGGATTCTGTTGTGTCTTACGCGAGTAACATTGACTGTATGAATGAGTTGCACTGTTGTGAATCGAGCAGCATCTCGTTCTGCAGTCCGCGCTTAAGTGACCTTGACGTTTGCAATTATAACATGTCATTCCCGCTACTTCACTACTAACTACGTTCACTGTTTGTGGCTTAGTTTCATTCTTTACAAAAACTTGAGTTAACACGGGATCGAGATCTGGACACTTGCACATGTGATTCTTTATCTGTTTATATACATCTTATTCCGTACTTGCAGGCATTAACTTCTTATCAAAACACCGCACTAAAGCTTCAGGCAACATAAGTGTCATGCAAGT
>NC_090734.1:104311238-104326238 GCF_036898095.1 Palaemon carinicauda
CATTATTATTATTATTATTATTATTATTATTATTATTATTATTATTATTATTATTATTATTATTATTATTATTATTATTATTATTATGTTGAAAAAAAAAAGACTCGCTACCATCTCAAAGGCCTACAGTCAATGTTAAGGAACCAAAGTGTAAGCATTTAAGAAATACAAATTATATATGTAAATTTATATAAGTACAAATAATAAAAAAAACTAAAAAAAAAAAATTCAAATAAGTTGTATATGTTCTATTTATTAATATTTCGTTTTTAACAACATTATTTTCAATACACGTAGCGGATGATTTATTACAGTACAAATACATACGCAGCAAACAAATCTACGCGGCCACCACGTAATCACCACATTGCGCTATCGTTGCAGTAACGTTACATTTCTTTGTAAAATCAACGTAGATCTTTAGAAGGAAAACACGTGAAAACAACGTAGATATGCACGTGTAGGCCATAAACTGGTATGTACAATAATAACAAAAATTGTACGATCATGAGGCAGTGATATATATGAAAGAAATTATAAATTCAAAGAAAATCATAAATAGTTTGTGAACAGATATTAACTAAAAAATATGTTCCAGGAAGAGTATGAAATACACATTACGAAAAAATACATTCCATGTAGGCCGCAAATTGTTATATAACAACAATAGTCTAATACATTCCATGAGCACATATATGTATCATGAAAAAAATAACTCACAGAAGAGCATATAAATAGTATATATGAGTACAGTATGTATGAAAACAAAAAGATATAAAATATATATAAAATAGTACATTCCAAGCACGCTATAAACTGACATATCATTAACAAGAATAGTACATTCCGTGGACAATGTTATGTATCAAGATTTTTTTTTTCCATTAAAGATAGTGCACATATATTGTATATTAACAAAAATAATAAAATCTACAAGGCTATAAAAACATAGACAAAATAAATAATTTTTGGTGTACTATAAACATACAACAAAAATAATCAAGCAAAAAGAAATTCTGGGAAAAAAAAAATCATCTCTCCAGTTCATGCTACACGAGAAAAGAAGAATGATCCCTTGGTCTCTTTTGGTAACAATGCAGTACTAACATCAATTAAAAATATTACCATAAATATTAGGATTATGAATTTTTATTAGTACAAATTAAAAAAGCAAATTAATGATTCTTTGGAGTGAGGTGGAACTAGAACCGGCTTCCTTGAGCACGCACAGTTCCCACATTGAGCTGTAACAAGTGGACAATGATGGTCATGTGGAATAAACAGTAGGAAGTATGAGGGCAAGAGTGGGCAGGTGGTGTCTCATACTGTGAGACCCTCCAGGACACTGTGCACCATAGCATCTGGCCTTCTTCCAACTGCGGCTAGTTATCGAAATGTGAGGACTCTTGTACCATCAATCTTGGTTGTCTCTTGGGCTCAGTTTCCTGTGGGGGAAAAATATATGATATTCGGTTGTGAATGTTGAATATTTTTAAAATGAATCAAAAGCTTATGTCAATGAGAATTGTTTCTAAGAGATGTTTGAAAAATAGTTTCACACTGATGTCAGTAGTGCACAAGTCTGAAAAATGGACTGGGAATAAAGAAAATAACAGGCAGGAATGTGTGCAGTGGAAAGGAATTACCTGAGACAAACACGTAAAGGCATAAATGATAGGGGAAAACTGTAGAAAGTGTATACAAATGGAGTAAAAACCAGAATGAAGAAGGGGATGTGATGGACTGAGGTGCTGCTTTTATTTACTTTTTCAAGTAAAAAGTGATAAACTTCGGCGAAATCCAAAACAGCGTAAATCAAATTCACTGCTAACCTTGTACTTTAGGCCACCTTTCCTTTTAGGGACATACTTCAGGGCTTCACCAATTTCATCTTCCAATTTGAAGGATTTTTCTTTTTGAAAATCTCTTACGCAACCTCCTTTAGGTTGAGAAAAACAAAAACATGAATTTTAGCCGAATTGCATTTTACTTTTAATGTCAACCACAGCAAAATATTTTCTCAATACTTCAGATATTGCTTTAAGACAAAATTGTAAATGAACAATTTTAAATATAAAACTTACCCACTGGTTATATAAGAATGGCTAAAGTCTCCTGACGCCCCGCCAGAAATTTCAAAATCTCGCGCAGCTTATCGCAGATATGCCAGGTACAACAGGTAGAACTATACCCATAAGCTTCAGATCTTTTTCTGCCGCCATAGCTGGCTGTCATTTTGGAAATTCTCTCTCGCTTTATTACCCTGTTTGGACGTTATTTGGTGATGTACAACGTTTTTTTGAATTTGGGCTATCGCCTAATTGTATTCTGTTTCATTTATTCTTGAAGTCTTCTTTTTTGGTGTTATATTTATTAATTTACCCGTTGTTTTATGTTGTCGGTCTTTCTCTTAACTTTTCAATATGGCCGACCCCTCCCCTGTAATTTGTAAGTGTGTTAGTGAAGGGTGTCGTACTCAACTACCTAAAGTTTCTATACACCCACACAATATTTGCATTAAATGTAGGGGAAAACCATGTTCTTTTGGGGATTGGTGTAATGAATGTTTTTAATTGACAGAAAATGAATGGGTAACATATGAACGTTATGTTAAGAGATTAGAGAGTAACAGGGTTAGGAGTACTTCATCACGCTCTGTTGATTTAACCTTTCCTAATGTCAGTGATCCTATTCCTTCCTCCGTAGTGGTAGATCAGCAACCGAAGGAACCTTCTTTAAAGGACATGTTTATCGCTATTCTGGCTCTCGGTGAAAAAGTTGAGTCTTTAGCGGCGGATAGAAATCAGATTTTAACCGAAATCAAGGTACTGAAAAATCGTGACTGTGAAGGAAATGTGAAAAGTGTTTCGAATGTGTTCAGTGTTGTGGAGGGTGGGTTTGCACGATCTTGTCGTTCGCCCAGCCTACGACCTCTTTCGAGCTCCCAAACCCATGGGAGAAGTAATGTCGGCCGGCAAAAGGGAACGAGAAGCTTCATCAATCGTACAGACGTCCCCTCGAACGTTCCTGCTGCCGTAGCACAGGTCGTTCACCCTCATCGTAGGAAACATGAGGTTGGTACGTTATCACCGTCCTCCGATGAAGGTTTGGGTAGTGAAAAGCGGATGCTAGGCGCCTGGCGTAATGCGTCCAGACAGCTCAAAAGATCGCACGCGGTTATTCAGCGTCACGAATCACCTACACGACCAGGCTGTAGTACTTGGGATACGCCTGAGCGTTTCCATTCTCCCGATGCTTGCACGCCTGTGAAACGCTCAGACCACGGTGTACGTGTCGATGTGTTACAGTCCGATTAAGAGTTTTTGCCTGTTGCTGATGTTACTATTCATGCTCACCGCTTCCTTCAGACTGGCTTTCATCACCGGAAAAGGGTGGTGATAGTGTTGTTGATATCCCTTTAGGAAAGGAGTCGAATGTATTACACACTAACGATCCTAAGTAGTCTATGCTTTTGGGCATGGAACAACAGCTCTCATCGTTCATGCAGTCTTATCAACCTGCGGTTGGCAGTGTGGTTGGGAGTCAGACATCAGACCAGTTGTTGCACAGGCGGCCTGTTGTCTCTAGTGCTGACGTGTTATTGCACAGGCGATCTCCCATTCGCAGTGTTCACCAGCAGGTCGATTTAGATTAGTCATGTCAAAGAGTTGTTGCCAAACAAAAATCGACTTACGAATGTAACGAGGAGCGGCGGCGTCGGCAAGTGGACACAATGCGTTACCATGACGGCTCTCAGCAGTCGACCCATGACGCGATGAAGCGTCAGCGTCAACAGCAGGTGGACGCTAGGCGTCCACGCAGCGACACTCGGCAGTCGACTTCTAACACCAAGCGTCGGTCCATTCAACGGCAAGCGGACGCTAGGCGTCCACGTGATGACACACGGCAGTTGACCATTGACGTCGAGCATCAACCAATTCATTGTGTCACACACCAGTCAACCTCGACCTCTCCGCTCTAGTTGGAGACTGTTCCCCAAACTAAATGCGAGTTTATTCGTAAATCTAGTGGGCGTCAAATAGAAACAATTATTGATCATGGCTAGGGGTCTCATTCAGAAGTTGATCCTTCGGTTCAGGCTGCAGCAGCTGCTGCACTGCCAGAAGATGAAGTTGAAGAGGATTCTGACATGGACGAACCATTGGAAGCCGTTTCTGAGGAGGAAGAAGACAAACATTATCAACATTCTGTTAATCTTAGGAAATTGATGTTAATTTTCACAGATCTTTTTTCTGAACATTTTACCCCCGTGACTCCTCGTTCTCCTCCATCGGAATTTATCTTAGGGAAGGCAACTAAAGTGCCTATTTATACTAAGATGGTACTCTCATGCTCTTCTAAACGAGCCTTGAAGTTAATGGGTACCTGGATGTATTCAAAGAGAACTATTGGTAAGACGGCCTATGCTTTTCCGCCTGCAAGATTGGCCTCTAAATCTTGTGTTTGGTACGAGACTGGTGGAGTGCTGGGTTTGAGATTTCTTACTTCTGCCCAGGGAGATTTCTCGAGTTTGGTGGATTCTTCTCGTCGTCTGGCCTTAAGAAAAACCAAGGTATGGTGGTCAATGACAGAGTTTGACCATTTACTTAAGGGATTGTTCAGGGCCTTTGAAGTTCTAAATTATCTAGACTGGTCTTTGGGATCCTTAAGCAAGAGGGACTCTGAAATGAAAGGCACGGATACTGGTGGCCTTATTCATTTAATATCCTGCATGGACAAAGGTATGAGGGATGGCTCTAACGAGTTAGCTGCTCTGTTCACAGCTGGATTAATTAAGAAGAAGGCTACTATGTGTTCCTTTCTCTCGGTGGGAGTTTCTCCTTACCAGAAATCGGAGCTACTATTCGTTCCTTTGTCAGCTACTATATTTCCACAAGAGTTGGTAGGGGAAGTTTCCACTGCTCTCACCCAGAAGGCCATTCATGACTTGGTGGCCAATACGGCCAGGAAAGTTCTAGCTTCTGCTTTTTCATCTCGTAAACCTAAGGAAAGTTCTTCTGGGGTACAAGCTTCTCAGTCTTTTCGTGGTAAACCTACCGGCAGGGGTTCTTTCAAACAAGACGGGAGAAAACTTAGGAGAGGAACCAAGACCGGCCGAGGTAGAGTCTGACTGCCCTATCCTTCAGAAAGCAGTAGGTGCCAGGTTGAATTACTTCTGGAAAGCCTGGGAGAGGAATGGAGCGGACCCTGGTCCGTCCAAGTGTTAAAGGAGGGTTACAAGATCCCATTCCTATCAATTCCTCCACAAGTCACAGATCCGGTGGATCTTTCGCCCAAATACAGGGAGAGACCGAAGAAGCAAGCCATGCGGCTTCGGATGTCTCTATTACTAGAAAACGAGCAATAGAGGAAGTGCAAGATTTAACATCTCCGGGGTTTTACAACTGACTTTTCTTAGTTCCCAAGAGTTCGGGGGAATGGAGACCGGTTCTGGACGTAAGTGTTCTAAATGGTTACGTCCAGAACACGACGTTTACGATGGAGACTCAGAAGACGGTTCTGGCGGCGGTAAGGAAGGGCGATTGCATGGTCTCATTAGACCTCCAAAATGCCTATTTCCATATTCCAATACATCCCAGCTGCAGACATTATCTGAGATTCATGGACGAAAACAAGGTCTTCCAATTCAGAGCCCTATGTTTCGGTCTCAGCACGGCTCCTCCATTATTCTCCAAGATCATGCTGAATGTAGCAAGCATGTTGCATTCGAGGAGAATCAGGGCCTCCCTGTAACTGGACGATTGACTGATAAGAGCCTCCTCAGCCGATTGCTGTTTGAAGGACCTGAGAATCACACTGGAATTAACCAAGGAACTGGGCCTCCTGGTGAGTTCGAAAAAATCACAACTGACTCCATCCCAGGAGATTTTTTATTTGGGGATAGAGATTCACAGTTGGAGTTTTCGGGCTTTTCCATCACCTGTGAGGATACAGTCAGCTTTCCAAAAAATCCAAGCTTTTATGAAGAAGGACCTCAGTTCCGTAAGGGAATGAATGAGCCTTCTGGGGACACTCTCATCATTACAGAAGTTCGTGACTCTAGGGAGGTTACATTTACGCCCCCTTCAGTTTCATCTCAATCGGCATTGGCAAAAAGGGGACAGTCTCGACAGGGAAAGCGTTCCCATCATGGACTCCATAAAGTCCCATCTTCAGTGGTGGAACAGTGAGCACAGAATGAAGGAAGGCTTGTCTTTACATCAGAAGAGCACAGACCTCGTGTTGTGTTCCGACGCCTCAAACTCGAGGTGGGGGGCAACACTGGGGAAGAAGGAGCTCTCGGGAACGTGAACAGTGGAGCAAACAGCTCTCTACATAAACCAAAAGGAGCTTTTGGCAATAAATCTGGCCCTCAAAGGCTTCGAAAAGCATATCCGGGGCAAAGTAGTCCAAATCAATGCAGACAGCACTACAGCTCTGGCCTATGTAACAAAACAAGGCGGTACCCACTCATGGACTCTGTACCAGATAGCAAGACCTCTTCTCATATGGCCAGAGGAAAGGAAAGTGACACTTTTGACTCTGTTTATTCAAGGGGTCAACAATGTGAGTGCAGACAGACTCAGCAGGAGGTGTCAGATTTTCCCCACAGAATGGATATTACACCAACACGTCTGCAAAAGTCTGTGGCAGTTATGGGGTCGTCCTCTCGTAGATCTCTTTGCAACCGCAAAGACAAACAGACTGGAGTGTTACTGCTCACCGGTACCGGATCCCGAAGCCATGCACATAGACGCTTTCCTAATGAATTGGTCGCACATTGAGGTTTATGCATTCCCCCCGTTCAAGATTCTTTACAAGGTGATACAGAAGTTTGTATCCCACGAAGAAACCAGGATGACACTGATAGCTCTGTTCTGGCTGTCAAGGAGCTGGTTTCCAGAGGTACTGGAATGGATGGTAGATTTCCCGAGAAGCCTTCCCTTCAGACCAGATCTCAGACAACCTCACTTGGCTCGAAAGCACCTAAACCTCTGAGCTCTACGTCTGACTGCCTTCAGACTATCGAAAAACTCGTTAGAACTAGAGGTTTTTCGAAGAATGCAGCCAAGGCTATTGCGAGAGCAAGAAGGTCTTCCACCATCAAGGTGTATCAGTCCAACTAGGAGTTGTTCAGAGAGTGGTGTAGGGCTAACGTGATTTCTTCATCCAGTACCTCTAACTCAGATAGCAGATTTCTTCCTAGACCTTAGAAATATACATAACTTCTCGTCCTCTACAATCAAATGTTACAGAAGTATGTTGGCTATGGTTTTTAGGCACATGAACTTAGACCTCTCCAATAATAAGGATCTGCAAGACCTGCTTAAGTCTTTTGATACCACCAAGAAAAGACAATCAGTGTCTCTTGCCTGGAATTTGGATGTGGTGCTTAAATTCCTCATGAGTGACGGATTTGAGCCTTTAAACTCGGCTTCTTTTAAGGATCTAACCTTGAAAACTTTGTTTCTGGTTAGTCTAGCCACTGCTAAAAGAGTAAGTGAAGTTCACGCTTTAAGCAGGAACATTGGTTTTCGGGATGGAAAAGCCATTTGTTCCTCACAATTAGGGTTTTTGGCCAAGAATGAGAATCCTACCCGCCCATGGCCCAAATCCTTTGAGATCCCTAATCTTTATGATGGGGTAGGAGACGAGTTGGAGAAGGTGCTCAGTCCGGTAAGAGCATTACGGCTATATGTGGACAGAACTAAGAGTCTGAGAGGCAACTCAGACGCTCTGTGGTGTGCAGTTCGAAAACCCTCACTGCCCATGATAAAAAAAGGCCTTATCCTTTTTCATTAGGCTGTTAATTCGAGAAGCTCACGCCCAGTGTGATGAGGCGGATCAGAGGCTTCTCGAAGTGAAGACACATTAAGTCAGAGCGGTAGCGACTTCAGTGGCTTTTAAACAGAATCGTTCTCAGCAAAGTTTGATGGATACGACCTTTTGGAGGAGTTAGTCCGTATTCACATCTCATTATTTGAAACATGTTCAGACTCTCTATGAGGACTGTAATACGCTGGGTCCATTCGTGGCAGGAAATGCGATAGTAGGTGAGGGATCTACCACTACGTTCCCAGTTTCCTAATACCCCTTTTCTATCTCTTGGAACTCGTAAAGTTATGGTTGTATGTGAAGATTGGTCGTCAGTCTTCCGCAACTTTTTGTTTGGTCAGGTGGTCGAGTTGTTCCTAGAGTGCGCCTGGAACAAGGGTATTAGTTGAGGTCCTGTCATGTTATAGGTGGTTGTACTGTTTGACAGCTCCTAGGTATCATCAGCTGCCTGAGTG
Organism: Palaemon carinicauda; assembly: GCF_036898095.1. Lineage (NCBI taxonomy): Eukaryota > Metazoa > Arthropoda > Malacostraca > Decapoda > Palaemonidae > Palaemon > Palaemon carinicauda. The sequence goes on from NC_090734.1 coordinate 104,319,530, forward strand.
GATCGCAGGATCTCCCAATGATAGCGGACAAAATGAAGCAGAGTATCATTGCTGTCAGCTTCCTTATTAGGTGAGAACCTCTTAAGTTATTTATGTAATGCTTAAGTGAATTTCCAAATATGTAGCTGTCTCTGACCCAACACCAAGGGGTGTCAATCAGCCATTCTTATATAACCAGCGGGTAAATTTTATATTTAAAAATGATATTTTCATAATAAAATAAATTTTTGAATATACTTACCCGCTGGTTATATAAGTTAAAAACCCACACTCCTCCCCTCTAGAGACCATGGGGCATGGAAGATCTGAAGCTTGTGGGTATAGTTCTACCTGTTGTACCGCGAGAGCGCTAGTGCACACCTGGCATATCTGCGATAAACTTCGCGAGATTTTGAAATTTCTGCGGGGGTGTCAGGAGAAATTAAGCCATTCTTATATAACCAGCGGGTAAGTATATTCAAAAATTTATTTTATTATGAAAATATCATTTCTGTACACTTACTGATAACCACTTTTCAGTAAGAAAGATCAGTAAATGATAGCTTTCCCTTCCCTTCAACCTTCATGATGATCACACACCACTGCTTCCAAGTTTTAAAAAATCCTATGAAATTCATTTCTAAGGCTATCCCCCCCCCCCCCCCAAACAAAAGGATGACAAATACAATGTCTGCAATAAATAAGAACATCAGAAATGCCTTCAAATAAATTTTCTTTTATCGTTAAAAATAATCTGACATTTAAATTAAGGATATTGATAACAGTGTACAATAGATAATAGAATCACCAAAATACTTCAAAATAACATTTCTTGTTTCTATGACAATATATGTTCTTACTATTTTCCTTTTGAATGTTTCCTCAGCCAATTTAGTGAGCAGGTAATCAAGCTCCTCCAAGTTGCTTATTGGAGATAGCCAAACATCATCCACAACATCCCCTCCTGACCCTAGAGCACAAGCTACACATTGCAGTAGATTTACCATCAGACACTGATATTCTTCTTGTGTTTTAAGGCGGGCCAACACAGTAGCTCTGTAACCTGTAACTGGCAGAAAGATTACCGGTTTTATCATAGTTACGATGGGACATTTTCTACTAAAAAAACAGGTATTCTCTTAGAAAAAATACCGTTTTATTTTACTATTTTGCAATATTTTGATGACATCTGAAATACTTATATTTCAAGTTTTATGAAAGGGTTAAATTAGCATATTCATCTGAAAAATTTAGTTTCAGGAATGAAGTCATTTGGCAATCGAACAAAGGTAATATTAAGACTTTGTGGTGTATGCATAAGAGCGGCCACCTATACATATTACAATGGCCGACTAAGAATACGGCAGCGTACGGGGGATTGCATGTGGCCGTTAACCCCTTGTTAAGTAAGTAGGGCGGGATACGGCTTGTAGGTTAGGTTAGAGGGTAAAGTTTATTTTAGTGGCCATTTTAATGCATGCAGGTTGATCTGGCCGCTAATATACAAAGGCTCCGATACTCAGTCTTGAAATAAGCTGAGAATGCAGCAGCTTAAGCGGGGTTGCAGGAGGCTTCCAAGTAAATAAGTAGGGAAGGATACAGCTCCTAGGTTAGATTAGGTGGTGATTCTTATAATAGTTAGTGCCATTGTATTTTTTTCCTTTTTAAAATGTGGTTTATCAGTAATTACTTCTAAATTGTTATAACCTCTGTAATTTGAAAAATAATAATTTCCCCTTGGAAGTATTTGCAGCCAAATCGTTCAAAGTAACCTTAAATACACCATGAACTATTCTTGTTTGTTTCCATTGGATATATTGTACTAAAGTAAACATTTACATGTACCTCAGTCTCAATGTTTTAAAATTAATCTACTTTCTTATTACCATTGAATACCCTATAATCATATTTTCTAGTCTTGATTTTACTATATAACCATTCATGCAAGTGTTTCAAAGTCATAGCCTGGCAGTCCTTCCATATATTTATTCTATAGTAGACAAATACAAAGTGATCATAAAACTATAGAAAATAACAATCCTACTCATGGCCACACCTATGGCATCACTTCACATACGATGTTACTTCTCTTTTTTTCTATCTTTAAACGTAAGTGATATTTAACTTAGTAACTTACATACAACACTTTGTAGGAAAATAATTCGCAATGATATTAACCAACTATAAGTAAATACATTATTTCCTCCAGGAAAAGTTTCCCGGTAACGCAGCTTAGCGCGGACATAGTCAGGATGGTTCCAGGTTACAGGTTCCTAGTTGCTCTCTGGGACTCTCCAAAACACGTAGTAGGTGCAAAGCTCTGTAATCTGCAGAAAACTCATTATAATTAGTTACTTCCTGCACAGACAGCACAGCTTGCATACTTTTACTTCTAACTTTGGGGGCCTTTCTAATATACCTGGCAACCTCTTTAGTTGGTGTTTCTGAATTCCATATTTTTACGTTTTTTTTATTTCTAAATTTTCTTAACTCATTATAGTTAAACAGATGCTCAGTAGTGTCCTCTGCCTCCCTACACAACACAAAGTATATCCTTATCCTTCCTGTTTCTATAATTTTCTTTTAATTCTATCATATTTAACCTTGTTTTCATAACTATTACTGCCTCATTGGATTTAAGTTTTCCTATGTAGTCACTGCTGCCATTACTATTCAAAAACCTCAGTTTGGCCATCTCTGCAATTTTGTCTTTTATTTTTCTTTCAATTTCATTTGCCACTTTACTTTTTAAGTAAATATATGATACTTTAATTACTAGCGAAACTAGAATTCGCTTTACGAAATGGACGAGTGCTGGCTAGTTTGGGATTATTCTCTCTATGTTTAATGTGGGCTGGGGCATAATAACTTGTGTATCGGTCAATTAAAATGTGAAGTATGTTTACATCTGAAAGACTGAAAGGGACTCATTGCGCAAACTAGGATTCTATGCATTTACAATAGCGTATTTATCTGGCATTTTTTTTTTTTTTTTTTTTTTTAACAATTAACACCTTACAGGTACTTCTTCATAAGTTCCCAGATATTGTTCTAAAACAGCAATTTTTTTCCAACTTAATCACCATTACGTAAAGAGGTCTCCAAGAGGGAACTTAAGGAAGGTACATCCATCTATTTCGAAATTTAGTGTAATTTCATTTATGTCGGCAATTGATTATGATTGAAATGCTCTCCGTTTAGTGTAAAAATGTTACTCATATGAAGTTAAGAAATAACATCGAAATAATGCTTAAAAGGTCCGACTCTGACTGAATTTTTAGGGATAACTAGCACATTCTCTACTGCAAAGCATCTGTAAGGGCTGCAAAAAAAAAAAAAAAAAAAAAAAAAAAAAACAGAGACAGTGTCTTTCATAAAGTAAGAAATTATTTTTTATTTACTTTATCCTAATTTAAGGATTTATTTGTGATTTACATTTAGTTTGTGATCTGGGAAAGGGGGGGGGGGGGTCAGCTAGCAGTTGTGACCTTGGAAAGTTTATGTCATGGGGATCTTGGTGACCTGGGAAGGGGGTCGGGAGCTAGCCCCCTCGCTAGGGGTTGTGACCTGGGAACTACTAGCATAGGTTAGGTAGATTTATTAGGTTCAGTACCCTTTTACAAATCAAAAGTGTTAAATATTCACGTTTTGGCCTGTTTTCAGCCACTTAATAGAACCATATATTTTTCAAACTTGTTATCTTGTGCTTATTCTGCATTTCTGACCATTATCATTGCTAATATTGCTACAAATCACTCGTTTATGACATTTTCCCACCCCCCAAAAAAACCATGGTTTCCTACTGGGTTCCCTCAGATTTGTCTTCATGTAAGGGTGTCCAAAAACTCATGAACTGGTGGTTTGCCCCAATAATTATGGTCAGAAATGCATAAAACATAAGATAGCGAGTAGGGAAAATATATGGTTCACATATTTGGATAGAAATTTTGTGATTAGATTATAATTTTTACAAGCTTTTCGTTTAATTGTTTCAGTGATGAGCAACAAAAAGGAGCAGCCCCCATCAACATGTGCATTATTTTGCTTATCGGTTTTCTTTTGTTACATTCTTTTTTTTCGTAGAAAAACCCAAGTGGATAGGGAAAAATAAACGTTATAACAACATGATAATTATATTCAACAACCAGAGAGTAATAAAAAAATACATTGCATTAAGTAAGGTTTTGTACTATTACTATACAAAGCATTTACATTCATGAAATAAACAAAAGACAACAGCTTTGTAAGGTGTAATAATTTTGTTGGAGATTCTCTTATTCGGTAATTTTTGCCTAACAAAACACAAGTCGACAGTGAAAACAACGTTATAACAACGTGATAGTTACGTTCAACATAAAAAGAGTAATGCAAAAATCACATTGCATTCAGTAAGGTTCTGTATTATCATCACACAATACAATTGCATTCATATTATAAACAAAAGTCAATAATCTGTAAGGTGGATAACTTTTGCAGAAGTTTCTCTTATTCAGTAATTTTTGCCTAACAAAATAGAAGTCGATAGTAAAACAAGACGTTATAGCAACGTAATAGGTAGGTTCAACATACAAAGTGAGATGCAAAAATTACATTGCATTCAGTAAGGTTCTGTATTATCATCAAACAACGCATTTGCATTTATAATAAAATCAAAAGTCAATAGCTTTATAAGGTGGATGACATTTGCATGAGGTTCTCGGGTTCTTTTATTGGGTAATTTTTGCTTAACAAAACACAAGTCGATAGTAAAACAAGACGTTATAGCAACGAGATAGGTACGTTCAACAATCACAGAGTAGTGCAATAATTAGAAAGCATTCAGTGTGGTTCTATATCATCATTGCACTAATCATTAGCATTCATACTAAAAGCAACACCCAATTGCTTTGTAAGAAGGAGGACTTTCTCACCGTGAATACCACGTGAACCTCATGTAGAAATTAACATTCACTTTATTTTCACCGTGGCACAACGTGAAAATAACCTGGTGTGTTTGCTGGGTAACAGTTTGGCAACCTCAGTTTTGTAAGGTGTATGAGGATAGAGGAGCGTGGGGAAAGAATAGGCCAGTCTATTCGGTATATGTGTAGGCAAAGTAAAAATGAGACGTAACCGGAGACAAGGATCCAATGTACCACTGTCCGGCCTGTCAAAATTTCAGATAACTAAGAAAGATTCTTTTATATATTTATTCAATGTATTGTTTATGCATCTTTTGGTGTTCTCAGAGTTTAGTCCGTGTATTATTTCAATTCTTGTTGTCATTAACACGAGAAGATGAGTTCTTTATAAAATATCCACAACAGTTGGTCCAATGAAAAACCTTATTAAGAAATATTAGACAACATGAACAAAAAGAAAATTGGAATCCCTGGTCAGTTGAGGAAAAATAATAAAATTCAAGCCATGTTCTATGATATATAACCTTGTAAAAATCTTCCGCAATTAGCATCGACAAAAATACATCACATCTCTCAAGGCTGATTATCAAGCAGAGATGCTTCATCTGGCGGCTAAAAAACCACCCAACTCCCCCGGGAGGCGTTCCTTGTCTCTGAGGTTAGAATGAAAACGAGAGGGGGGGGGGGTGGGGGTGGATGGCGCAACTGGATATTCATTTGGATATTATACGAACTCGTTCATTCATCTCTCACAGGTGACGAGGACTCCCCTTCACCTTCTTCCCTTAGGCTTTTTAATGCAGTTCCTTGCTAATTACCTACGTTTGCTTATTATAACCTTTCATTACCAGGAGTCAATGTTGATAGAGGTCGATGACTTTTATTTTGCTTTGCTTTCTTGCATCATTACCATGCTATCTGTAGTTTGTTGTTTAGTATAAAATCTTACAAATTATGTATTTGGGGTTAATTACCCGGTAAGGTATATATGTTACACAAACATAAAACTCGTATATTGATAATAACTGCAATTATTTTTTTTTCTTTTACATTATTATTCTTGTTGTTGGTGCTTCTGATTTTTTAGATTACTTACTGTGTAAATAAACAAAACACTTCCACGCTGGTTAAAAATATAAAGTAAATCCAGCACTCAAACCACACAGCTCCTCTAGCTGCAGTCAAATAAAAAGGAACATTCACCCTAGACACTCACAACTTTCCTAACCTAGCTAGAAAAATAAACAATAACCTCATTTATATCAACAGTCTTTCTGACAACAAACAATCAAAACACTAACTACCTCTCGCTCGCTGACACAGACTCTCTCTCTCTCTCTCTCTCTCTCTCTCTCTCTCTCTCTCTCTCTCTCTCTCTCTCTGGGTTTGGCAAAAAACAGAAAAAAAGAATAAATAAAAATTGATCCTCCACAATGTGCTGAGTAACAATTGATTGTTCATTGCAATACTTTGATCGGAAGGCAAATTAGGTTATAAATTTTATCTTCCGTAAAGGTAAAATTTGATATTGTATTTACTTGATAAAATTACTCTAGAGAATAGATATAATGTAGTTTTACAACTCTAAAACATTTATTGGTGCTATTTCATGGTGTGATATGCTTTAAAAAAAATCTTTATCTTAATCCCCTTTTAGATATACCATCCTCTTTTCAGATGACAAAGAAGACTTAATTCATCGTAATATTTGTTTAGTTCGATGAAAAAAAAAAAATATATTAATGAATATACGTACTTGGAAAAGACAGTAAGTGTTTCCCCGAGACATGAACCCGAAATAAAAAAAAATGGTTAAGCATATCATTGAA
>NC_090734.1:104328738-104331238 GCF_036898095.1 Palaemon carinicauda
AGAAAGACTTTCCAAAATCCAACCAATGCTCTCTGATCTTAGGGAGTGCCATAACCTCTGTACCCTGGTCTTCCACTGTCTTGGGTTAGAGTTCTCTTGCTTGATGGTGCACTTGGGCACAATATTGTATCTTATTTCTCTTCCTCGTCTTTTGTTAAAGTTTTTAAAGTTTATATAGGAGATGTTTATTTTAGTGTTCCTGATCATCTTTAAAAATTTTATTTTCCTTTATATCCTATCCTCACTCGGCTATTTTCTTTGTTGGAGTACCTGGGTTTATAGCATCTTGCTTTCCCAACTAGGGTTGTAGCCTAGCTAGTAATGATAATAATAATATGGAAAAGAATTTCTATTGAGAGGGTTTAATTGAGGAGAAATTAAAGTGAGGGAAGAAGCAATTCTCTACAGGAGAAGTTCGTTTCATCTAAAAGGAAAATGTTTTGAATTAAGAGTCACATTTATTTCTTTATTTTTTTTGTATCATTTGCTTATTGATGTGCCCAAGATCTGCGTACTTTTCAATATTTCATTACATCCGTTTTCACTTCCTTTCTTCCATGTAATTCCATGATTTCAATTTATACTTTGTAGTACCTTTTTTTCCCAATATTGCCCTTCGATGTTCAATGATCATGCCTGCTTCAACGCCACGAAATATTATGACCAGGCAAACCACAACACTGGATGGAAATGTAGTATTGGTAGTTGCAACTCCAAGTGCTCCTACAAGGAAAGCACTTTGGCGAAGAAAGGAAATGAGAAAACATATATTAGTAATGCATAGAATTAAGAAAAATATATTTCAAGATCAGTAACAACGCTAAAATGGCTCAGTCATACATAAACTACAGATCAAGACTTATGTTAACCTGTTAAACAAAATATAATTCATAAGAAATATGATTTTCAGAAGTTCCACTAAATCCATAATCACATTAGGAAGACCACTCCACAATCTGGTTAAAGCTGGAATAAAATGTCTAAAATAGCGAGCAGAATTATGCCACATGATGGAAAAGGTATGAATGGTAGTATTAACTCCATACCTAATGCTAGGTACAGGAGGCTACAGTCAGGGTAGATCTGATTGTAATGGATAATCCGAATAATGAAAAATTTTATGCAACATCCATAGAGAACTAACTTAAGGACGGAGACAGAGATTTATATCCAAATCAATAAGCTGCTATCCAACAATTATGATGATATGTATTTAAATTTTGTTACTATTCTTAAGATATTTTATTTTTTCTTGTTTCCTTTCCTCACTGGGCTATTTTCCCTGTTGGAACCCCTGGGATTATAGCATCCTACTTTTCCAACTAGAGTTGTAGCTTAGCAAGTAATAATAATAATAATAATAATAATAATAATAATAATAATAATAATAATAATAATAATAATAATGATAATAATAATAATAATAATAATAATAATAATAATAATAATAATAATAATAATAATAATAATAATAATAATAATAATAATAATAGTCAACCAGAGAGGTAAATAATACTCAAACAAAGTGGAATAATGAAAAAATAATTTAGACACTGATTGCGGAAAATCGTAAAAAAACAAAAAAAAATATTGTCAATAAGTCAAATTCCTTTTTTTTTTTTTGCAATTTAAGAAGAAACAGATTGAATGTGATTCTTAAAGGTGAATTTAAAATTAAGAATCACACCTATTAATTATAAGCATCCAATAGAGTTAAAGAAACATTATCAATTCAGAAATCTGTATGTTGAGTATCTACTGCCCCGACATCCTTACAATTATACTTTGAGTTTTCTTAAGGTTCAACTTCATGCTCAATAACATGCATCTTACATTGATTTTAGCTTGATCTCGATGAAAGATTTCTGCAGCTATAAGTCTACATTCGAGTTTAAATTGATGCAAAAGAGTAGTATCATCTGCATATGCAACAACCTTGTTTACCAGGTCAACCCCATGTCATGTGTATATAGTATGAAAAGTAATTAGGCGATAGCCGTAGAGCCCTAATTCCATAAATCGTAAAGCAGCTTCGTCTGACGTTCTCATAGAAAAGAAAAAAAATCAAATCACATTTATTCAAGTAGTTAACAGATAATTTCTACGCAAGAAGAAAAGGCTCTCATTATTCCATTTGATTCGTACTAAGCTTTCAATTCTGGGTCAGCCCTGAACTACTAGATCATTTATAAGTTCCCTAATAAAGTGGTTTGAACGTTAGACCCGGAAACGGAGGAAGCCTATATATAAGCATAGGAAGGTCTTATCAAATGGTATCTTCTTTCGGTTTTGTTAGTGGTCTGGGTTTGGGGAATTGTTATAAGGAATCTGCAGTCTGTCTTATGTAATAATTTAGTGTTATTCATATTATAAGATTTATGAAATTTAATCAAAGGTACGCCTCTTAATTCTAACAGGTTTTCCTTCCCCATCCCAATAATACACAAAAATCGATAAGTTTTATTCCAGTTCTGACCAGATTGTAGAATGATTTCCTAAT
>NC_090734.1:104338738-104353738 GCF_036898095.1 Palaemon carinicauda
CATCCGCACAATACTTGTATTGGACAAAGGTTTATATCCGCATAGGAAGAAACTAATAAAACCGCCCTCGTCCCTTTATGGGACGGAGTCCTCCCATTAGGGGACTTACATAAACCAATGCAACATAGCTTGCAAAACAGAACAATTCTATCAGAATTATCCCAGATAAGATACATAGAATTAAAATGCTCAATTATACCAATAAATTGACACAGGTGAAAGAGACGCAAGGTTCTCAAGAACAAGTTTATTGACAGATAATAAACAGACAGGTTAACAACAAATAACGGATTTTGAGCGAAGCGAAAAATCTATTTTTGGGTGAGATAGCCATGTCGTCCTGATGGAAGTTCCTATAGGGTAGCTTCCTAGGGTATATTACAACTACGGCAATATTCCCAGAGAATTTACCTTAAGGTACCAGAAATCTAACTCCTGGAGCGAGTATCCCTCGTGAAAGGGATATCGCGACATATCAGAGGACGTATTCTAGACACGTCACATGGCAATCTACGACCTGAATAGAGATTCGTCTCGTAGGAGGGAGATTGACGAGATACGAATTCGGGAAAGAAAAAGGGGAGCCGCTCCCAAGGCTTCCTTATCCCCCGATTCGTATGCGTGCCTTGGCGCCATCTGTATTCCTTGTAGCGTACACGAGGTGCTACAGATACTGTATGTAGGGAGGGGTCCTACAGCCCTTTCTTAGAAAGGCAAGGGCGGGTCCATCAGGACGACATGGCTATCTCACCCAAAAATAGATTTTTCGCTTCGCTCAAAATCCGTTTTTTGGGCTCAAGCCATGTCGTCCTGATGGAAGTGTACCAGAGCATTACTGTATCTGTGGATTCTCAGAACGTGCCGTACTCCCCGGAGATATTTATTCCCGGTCGACTAGACCTAGAGACCTAAGATGTTACCGTTATACATCTTTTCAACTAACTATAAACTATGTTAGAGCTTCCTGCCCCCTACAGGGAAGAGTCCTACTAGACTCTGGAAAGTCTCGAAGAGTACATATATCTATGTATGAATACCAGGCAAGCTAATATAGTGGTCTCGCCCTATATTAAGTAAAGCATAGTTTGTATAGAACCACTGCGTCAATATATTGACCAGTCATCCGCACAATACTTGTATTGGACAAAGGTTTATATCCGCATAGGAAGAAACTAATAAAACCGCCCTCGTCCCTTTATGGGACGGAGTCCTCCCATTAGGGGACTTACATAAACCAATGCAACATAGCTTGCAAAACAGAACAATTCTATCAGAATTATCCCAGATAAGATACATAGAATTAAAATGCTCAATTATACCAATAAATTGACACAGGTGAAAGAGACGCAAGGTTCTCAAGAACAAGTTTATTGACAGATAATAAACAGACAGGTTAACAACAAATATATATATTTATATAAAAGAGGGTAACCCAAAACTTTAAGCATAAGTATGATAGTAAACAGAACTTGTTTATCTGAAAGAAAAACCATTAAACACCACTTTAATGAGATACCAAGGTATCAAGTCATAAAAAATCTGTATTACAAATCAATCACATTAGCGTTAGAAACGCTTGGCACACATGTCTGAACTTATGCAAGGTTCACCTTTGAAGGAAGGAACAGTCTATATGGGCACTTGGTGCCCTCATTTAGTTTGTAGTACAGTATGTACCTACACACTCACCCTGGACTTAATCGTCCCAATTAAGACCACTGTTCCTCGCAGAGTTAAACAGTAGGGTTAACTACACGACCCACTGCTACCACAGATCTCTTAAGTTCCTCTACTTGCTTCGCATAGTGGCGAAAGAACACCCTGGAAGACTTCCAGCCCGTGTATGAACGGAGATGTTCAAAATCCATACAATTAAAGAAATTTAGGGATGAGGCAACTTTCCTCGGATCGTGACCTGCGGGTGTACTGTCAGGATCCGCTCTGCGAATAAAATATGTCATTTTCGCTCTGAGTTGATTCAGAGATAAATTTGAGCCTGATGTTTCTCCCCTGAATAGTTGACTACCCTTGAAGTCTGAAGTTCTACGAAGATAGAGCTTTAGGCATTCTACTGGACATAGAGATGCATCTTCTTTCAGAGGACAGATTCTCCAGGGACCCCACCTGTTGGTGGGTAACTCATTCTTGGCGAGAAACGTAGGATCCGGAAACAGGTTCAGCTCCCCCCCATCCAGGAACTGAACACGACCTGCCTCTCTCGAGAGGGCTACGATCTCACTAACCCTGGCCCCGGACGCGAGTGCAAATAGGAAAATAACTTTTTGCGTCAAATCCTTTAACGCACATTCTTCATTGCTCAACAAGGAGGCGAAATGAAGAACTTTGTCTAAAGACCATGAGATGGGCTTTGGAGGTGCTGAAGGTCTGAGCCTAGCGCAGGCTTTCGGAACTTTATTAAAGATCTCGTTACCTAGGTCGATCTGGAAGGCAAATAAAATGGGTCTCATCAAAGCCGATTTACACACTGAAATCGTGTTAGCTGCCAATCCTTGGCTATGGAGATGGATGAAGAAAGATAAGCAGAAATCTGTTGAGATCTCCTGCGGATTCTTTGCCTTTACAAAGGCCACCCATTTTCTCCAAGATGACTCATATTGCCTTCTAGTCGATTTGCACTTGTATTCCTCTAGGAAGTCTATGCTGGCTTTCGAAATCCCGAAGCGCTTTCTCACCGCTAGGGCGAGAAAATCATGAGCTGCAGGGTCTGGGTTTTCTGTAATGAAGCGCAGACAGTCGACTTCTGGACTCGCTGGGTCAGAACTGGATGTGGTAGCGGCACGAACTTCATCTGTAGTTCCAACGCCAAGGGGAACCACATGCTGTTCGCCCACTTGTGGGCCACTATTGCCGCTACCCCCTTGAAGGATCTCAGTTTGTTGAGGACCCTCAACAGAAGGTTGTGAGGAGGGAACAGATAAATCCTGGACCATCTGTTCCAGTCGAGGGACATTGCGTCCACTGCTTCCGCTAAGGGGTCCTCGTACGGGGACACGTACAGGGGCAACTTCTTGTTGTCTTTCGTCGCAAAGAGGTCTATTTGCAGTTCTGGGACTTGATTCAGAATGAAGGAAATTGATCCTGCGTCTAAGGACCATTCCGACTCTATCGGTGTGAACCTGGATAGAGCGTCCGCTGTCACATTGCGGACTCCTTGAAGGTGAACTGCCGACAGGTACCACTTCTTCTTTTCCGCCAATCGGAAAATGGCTAACATCACTTGGTTGAGAGGTGGTGACCTCGACCCTTGTCGATTCAAGCATCTCACAACCACCTCGCTGTCTGTCACCAATCTTATGTGGATCGAGTGACGCGGGGAGACTTTCTTTAAGGTAAGGAGCACTGCCATAGCTTCTAGAAAGTTTATATGAAAGGTCCTGAATAGCTTGGACCAAGTCCCCTGGACTTTTTTCCGATGAGAGTGACCTCCCCATCCCTCCTTTGAGGCGTCTGAGTGAATCGTCAACGACGGGGGAGGTGGCTGAAGAAGAACAGACTTCTTTAGATGTCTGGCTTGGGACCAAGGTCTGAGAAGAGTACGTAGCCGAGGCGGCACTGGTCTTCTCAGGTCTCTTCGCGCGTTTGATGCATACCTTCTCCAAACTCCGGTTGCATCCTTTAGCTGTGCTCTTAGCACTGGGTCTGTCACTGAAGCAAACTGGAGAGAGCCTAGTACCCTCTCCTGTTCGCGTCTTGATATCCTTTCGGAATCTAGAAGTCTCTTGACAGAGCCCGCTATCTCCTTCCTTTTCTTCATTGGGATGGAGAAACTGTGTGACAAAAGGTCCCAGTGGATTCCCAGCCACTGGAACTTTTGGGATGGAGAAAGTCGAGACTTTTTCTTGTTGATCTTGAAGCCTAGGTACTCTAGGAACTGGATCACCTGACTGGAAGCTTGCAAGCATTCGGTCTCGGATGCTGCCCACACCAGCCAGTCGTCCAGGTAGGCTACTACCTGAATTCCCTTTAGGCGTAATTGTTTGAGAGCTGCGCTCGCAAGCTTCGTGAAAATCCTTGGGGCTATGTTTAGCCCGAATGGCATGGCTCTGAAGGCGTACAGTATTCGTTGTAGCCTGAACCCTAGGTAGGGGGAGAGTCGACGGCTGATTGGAATGTGCCAATAGGCGTCTGACAAGTCTATAGAGACTGAGTATGCCCTCTTGGGCAGTAAGGTCCTTATGTGTTGCAGTGTTAGCATCTTGAATTTGCAATTCACTATGAACTTGTTGAGTGGTGACAAGTCCAGAATGACTCTGAGCTTTTCCGAGTCTTTCTTGGGAACACAAAACAGCCTCCCTTGGAATTTGATGGACTTCACCTTTCGGATCACATTTTTCTCCAACAGTTCTTGAACGTACTCCTCCAAAATGGGGGTGGAGTGTTGGAAAAACCGAAGGCATGGGGGTGGAGTGCTGTACCAGCTCCAACCCAGTCCATTCTTGAGTAGGCTTTGGGCCCAGGGATCGAAGGTCCAGCGATCCCAAAATTTCATCAGTCTCCCTCCTACCGGTATCATTTCACTTGGACTGCCGTCCTGAGGTCTTGCCTCCCTGACCACGACCACCTCTGAATCCCCTTCCCCTTGAGGGGCGCCTAGACGAGCCTCTGGCTGCTCCTCTAGGTTTTGCACGAAAGGAAGAAGACTGTCCTTCGAACGTTGGGGCGAATGTGGTTGACTGACCTGGCACCGCCTGGGGTACCCACTGAAAGGCAGTCGGGGTTTGTGCCACCATCTGGGGCACTGGAGGCAAAGGCAATTGCAGTTGCTGTTGCTGTCTATAAGGCTTGGCTGGCCGAGATGGTAGCCTAGTCTTCATATTCTTCCTCTTTGGTTGAGGACCCTCATCCGGGGAAGATTTTCTTTTGATAGCCAGGCCCCACTTCTGGAGAAGATTTCTATTCTCCACGGCGGCCTTATCAACAACCTCTTTGACCACATCGGTAGGGAAAAGGTCTTTTCCCCAAATGTTGGAGGAGATTAACTTCCTTGGCTCGTGTCTCACCGAAGCCCCGGTGAACACGAACTCCCTGCAAGCTCTCCTTGCCTTGACGAAGTTATAAAGGTCCTTCGTCACTGTGGCTAAGTGAGACTTAGCCACTACCATGAACATTTCATGGACCTTGGGGTCACTTGCCATCGTCTCGAGAGTAGTCTGATGAGACATTGAGGCAGCCAGTCTTTCTTTTGTCTCGAACTCTCTTCGTAAAAGAGATTCGGACAGCTTGGGGAGGTCCTCGCCGAATTGCCGTCCGGCAATATCAGCCTCCAACTTTCCCACTGAGAATGTTAGATGGACATCCTTCCAGTCTTTGTGGTCCATAGGTAGAGCCAGCGACAATGGTTTACACTCCTCCAGGGAGGGGCAAGGCTTGCCGGCCTCGACTGCCTTTAGGACAGCCGCAAACCCTTTCTGTAAAAAGGGGAAGGCTCTATCAGGAGAGGACACAAACGAAGGGAGCTTCTTGCTCAATGCAGCTACCTTCGAATTCGAGAAGCCCCTCTCTTTCATCGAGGATGAAAGTAGGGCTTGAGCCTTAGCGTGGTCCATAACAATGACCTCCTTCGGCTCTGTCTCCTCCCTTGAAGCTGGTTCTTTTCTCAGCCGGACATAGCAGTCCGGATATGATGCCTTGCTGTGCCAGAATTCTACCTCCTCTAGGGGAACTGAACCCAGCTTATCCGAAATGACGATTTTTCCAGTCGTCATCGGCATGTGCTCAGCATACCTCCATGGGTTAGCATCTGAGCATATGGGAAGGTCTTTCACATTGAGCCTTTTCCGGGGCCCATGTGATTCTGCCAGGGACTGCATACGCAGTTCCATCGCAGCCGCCTTCTCCTGATTCTCCTTCTGCATTTGTTGGATCATTCCAACAATCGAAGAGAGGGCCTGTCCCAGTTCTACTGGGAGGCCAGCCGATGTTGAGGGGATAGGCTCCGGCATCTGAACCGGAGTAGCCGACACCTCGTCGACCTCATCCTCTACGACATCCGGGGTTTGAACTTGATCCTGACCTTCTGCCAGGAGGTCTTCTTCCAAACGATCGTCCAGGTCAGACATCCTGTCACACAACTGGATGTCTTGCATCGCATCTGCGACTTCCTCGTCCACCTGGACTTGATCTTGAAGGATCTCCTCTTGAGGCTGGGGAATCACTGCCTCAGCTGATGCCTGGGGAAAAAGATACGCCCTCATCTTCTCACTTGGAAGATAAGGGCCAGAGGTGTTCTTCTTGAAGCCCCTTACCCAAGTACGAAGCTTTTCCCTAGCTATATCCCTTGATTCCGCCGTTCTAGGGGAATCAAAAGCCTCAGTAATCAGGTTAGTGCATACAGTACATACCTGAGGGTCCCAATACTGGAGATCATTCTTGGAGACAGCGCATGCTGCGTGTCTCCTACAACACTCATGTCCGCAGAGGTTCTTGCTGCGGACATTGCAGAAAACATTTCCGCACTTCGGAGGGTCCTCCTGTAAAGAGAAGAAATTTCCATGAGTATCAAGTGAACTATGTATCACTGGATATGCATAGTATAGCATAACAATTCAAATGAAAGACACACACTTGTGTTTCCCTCACAACCCATTGTTGCAGCCTTCCAGATAATAAAATCAAAAATGGTTTATCTCTACTAGAGTAACCAATGCAAGGTTTCCATAGGAAACAGGTGGAGCTCACACCTAGGCAATGATTTTAAAAATCCTGGATAATAGACGGGGAAGAACTCTGCTTCCTGTCTGAGGGCAACAGCAAAGGGCTGTGTAAGAAAACACAATAGTGTTAGAAGATACAGTGCTGTACCTAAACTTTTACTATAGTTTTCTTCTTACTGTATATGCTATACAGAAGAATACTAGTACAGTATAGGAGGATGTGTGCCGGCCTGCCTTTGCCGGCCGGCACACACCACAATTAGCTTTAAAGTATACTACTTAACAGCTATAGGGCGGCAGCCCTCTGGTTCAAATGCCTGTGCCGGCGGCAGCAACTGCCGGCCAGCAACAGCCAGTGTAGGCCGGCAATGATTGCCGGCCAGCAACTACACAAGGTAGTACCCAGCTGCCGGCCACACTCTTGGTGACCGGCAGACAAGGACTGACATAAGCCGGCCGGCAAAGGTACAAGACCGATGCCAGCCGGCAGCAAAAGAACCAGAAGACTACACCTGCCCGGCTGCCGGCCTCATAGGCCGGCAGCCGGCCTCATAGGCCAGCTGCCGGGACAGGTACAGCACTAGAGAAAATAGAATGGATGCCGGGATAAGAGTGTACACAACCCCCCAAGCCCGGCAACCGAAAGAGTGCATATAAGGAAGGGGAGAAACTTAATTCAGGCTTCCTTGACCAATGCCGTCCGGCTCTGCCGGCAGGCATGGATGAGGGACCAAGAGAGGTCCGGGCAGCACTCGAAAACATAAGACCCTTGCCGTCCAGCGTCTCTGCCGGCCGGCAATGGGCTTAGTCAATCCATATCCCAACCTATACTAGGTCCAGAAGAAGAATGACATATGGTACAGTAATACCCCTGCCGGCCAGCTCTGCCGGCCGGCAAGGTACAGTACAGTAATGGCTAGGCCATTACGGAGATAGAGAGGGAAGGGACAAGAGGGTCCTGCCAACCTTGCTTTAGTGACAGATCACCCGCAGCCAAGAACTCTGTCTTAGCCTAAGGGAGATCTAAGGGAAAGGGCCAGCGCAGTAGTATAATACCTGCCAGCTTCCAGAGCACCAAAGCAAGGAAGGCGTTGCTACTCCCAAGGGAAGATTATCCTCCCCGAGAACAGCAACAGGACTTAGTCTGGTCGATCACACAAGAAGGAATCATAACTACAGAGACCTTCGATAGTGACCTAAGGGAGCTCAGCTCCCTTTGTAAGTGTTAGGTCAGCGAGGGAGACTCTGCCCCAAGCCAAACAACACGGACTCAGACTAAAAACTCTGTTGTTCTGTCCCTCTTTGAACCAGACTCAGCAGGAACAGGAAGGTACAGTAACACCCTAGTATAGTTTTATCGAAAATAAATTCGGAAAAAACCACTTAGGGATAAGCTCAAGGCTTAAACAGAGGGAAAGGGATTGCATACCTTCTCCGAAGAAAAGAAAGCAACCGGGGAGTATAATAAAGTATACTAAGGCTCCATAAGCATTTAGCCTAGGCACCAAGAGAATCGATTACCTAAGTCACCGAAACTCTCACGTATACAATCTTGGAAATATTCCACACAGTCTAAAATGTATAAAATATAGCCTAAAGCTTCAATAAAATTTTAATTACACTCGGAACAACCAAAATCATGCATTAAGTACTAGGACCAAACGACTAGGCTACATGGCCTAGCGTAGGCCAGAATGGCGAATACTTCGCCAAATAATACTAAGCACGAAAGGAAATCCTATGTAAAGCTAAATAGCTAAATTTTATTAAGCAAAACAACCAGGAATGTCACTCTGACTAACTAATTTATACCTAGCGAGTGACAGTGTCCAGGACACCTCTGGTAGGCTACGGCTCTTGTATCAAAGATTAATCCTATTAATCACTCAATTTTTTACCAAGAGCCTACATTTATACATAACAGACCCTATACTCAACTTATCCGAGGCCAACGAAGACGAAGAAGCCATGAAAAGCTGAATAAATCCAAGATTTGCGAGAAAAACAGGAAAAAACACCGAGTTGTTAAGCTACGCAAAAAGGAATGCAGATGGCGCCAGGATTGGCGCCAGGCACGCATACGAATCGGGGGATAAGGAAGCCTTGGGAGCGGCTCCCCTTTTTCTTTCCCGAATTCGTATCTCGTCAATCTCCCTCCTACGAGACGAATCTCTATTCAGGTCGTAGATTGCCATGTGACGTGTCTAGAATACATCCTCTGATATGTCGCGATATCCCTTTCACGAGGGATACTCGCTCCAGGAGTTAGAATTCTGGTACCTTAAGGTAAATTCTCTGGGAATATCGCCGTAGTTGTAATATACCCTAGGAAGCTACCCTATAGGAACTTCCATCAGGACGACATGGCTTGAGCCCAAAAATATATATTTATATAAAAGAGGGTAACCCAAAACTTTAAGCATAAGTATGATAGTAAACAGAACTTGTTTATCTGAAAGAAAAACCATTAAACACCACTTTAATGAGATACCAAGGTATCAAGTCATAAAAAATCTGTATTACAAATCAATCACATTAGCGTTAGAAACGCTTGGCACACATGTCTGAACTTATGCAAGGTTCACCTTTGAAGGAAGGAACAGTCTATATGGGCACTTGGTGCCCTCATTTAGTTTGTAGTACAGTATGTACCTACACACTCACCCTGGACTTAATCGTCCCAATTAAGACCACTGTTCCTCGCAGAGTTAAACAGTAGGGTTAACTACACGACCCACTGCTACCACAGATCTCTTAAGTTCCTCTACTTGCTTCGCATAGTGGCGAAAGAACACCCTGGAAGACTTCCAGCCCGTGTATGAACGGAGATGTTCAAAATCCATACAATTAAAGAAATTTAGGGATGAGGCAACTTTCCTCGGATCGTGACCTGCGGGTGTACTGTCAGGATCCGCTCTGCGAATAAAATATGTCATTTTCGCTCTGAGTTGATTCAGAGATAAATTTGAGCCTGATGTTTCTCCCCTGAATAGTTGACTACCCTTGAAGTCTGAAGTTCTACGAAGATAGACCTTTAGGCATTCTACTGGACATAGAGATGCATCTTCTTTCAGAGGACAGATTCTCCAGGGACCCCACCTGTTGGTGGGTAACTCATTCTTGGCAAGAAACGTAGGATCCGGAAACAGGTTCAGCTCCCCCCCATCCAGGAACTGAACACGACCTGCCTCTCTCGAGAGGGCTACGATCTCACTAACCCTGGCCCCGGACGCGAGTGCAAATAGGAAAATAACTTTTTGCGTCAAATCCTTTAACGCACATTCTTCATTGCTCAACAAGGAGGCGAAATGAAGAACTTTGTCTAAAGACCATGAGATGGGCTTTGGAGGTGCTGAAGGTCTGAGCCTAGCGCAGGCTTTCGGAACTTTATTAAAGATCTCGTTACCTAGGTCGATCTGGAAGGCAAATAAAATGGGTCTCATCAAAGCCGATTTACACACTGAAATCGTGTTAGCTGCCAATCCTTGGCTATGGAGATGGATGAAGAAAGATAAGCAGAAATCTGTTGAGATCTCCTGCGGATTCTTTGCCTTTACAAAGGCCACCCATTTTCTCCAAGATGACTCATATTGCCTTCTAGTCGATTTGCACTTGTATTCCTCTAGGAAGTCTATGCTGGCTTTCGAAATCCCGAAGCGCTTTCTCACCGCTAGGGCGAGAAAATCATGAGCTGCAGGGTCTGGGTTTTCTGTAATGAAGCGCAGACAGTCGACTTCTGGACTCGCTGGGTCAGAACTGGATGTGGTAGCGGCACGAACTTCATCTGTAGTTCCAACGCCAAGGGGAACCACATGCTGTTCGCCCACTTGTGGGCCACTATTGCCGCTACCCCCTTGAAGGATCTCAGTTTGTTGAGGACCCTCAACAGAAGGTTGTGAGGAGGGAACAGATAAATCCTGGACCATCTGTTCCAGTCGAGGGACATTGCGTCCACTGCTTCCGCTAAGGGGTCCTCGTACGGGGACACGTACAGGGGCAACTTCTTGTTGTCTTTCGTCGCAAAGAGGTCTATTTGCAGTTCTGGGACTTGATTCAGAATGAAGGAAAATGATCCTGCGTCTAAGGACCATTCCGACTCTATCGGTGTGAACCTGGATAGAGCGTCCGCTGTCACATTGCGGACTCCTTGAAGGTGAACTGCCGACAGGTACCACTTCTTCTTTTCCGCCAATCGGAAAATGGCTAACATCACTTGGTTGAGAGGTGGTGACCTCGACCCTTGTCGATTCAAGCATCTCACAACCACCTCGCTGTCTGTCACCAATCTTATGTGGATCGAGTGACGCGGGGAGACTTTCTTTAAGGTAAGGAGCACTGCCATAGCTTCTAGAAAGTTTATATGAAAGGTCCTGAATAGCTTGGACCAAGTCCCCTGGACTTTTTTCCGATGAGAGTGACCTCCCCATCCCTCCTTTGAGGCGTCTGAGTGAATCGTCAACGACGGGGGAGGTGGCTGAAGAAGAACAGACTTCTTTAGATGTCTGGCTTGGGACCAAGGTCTGAGAAGAGTACGTAGCCGAGGCGGCACTGGTCTTCTCAGGTCTCTTCGCGCGTTTGATGCATACCTTCTCCAAACTCCAGTTGCATCCTTTAGCTGTGCTCTTAGCACTGGGTCTGTCACTGAAGCAAACTGGAGAGAGCCTAGTACCCTCTCCTGTTCGCGTCTTGATATCCTTTCGGAATCTAGAAGTCTCTTGACAGAGCCCGCTATCTCCTTCCTTTTCTTCATTGGGATGGAGAAACTGTGTGACAAAAGGTCCCAGTGGATTCCCAGCCACTGGAACTTTTGGGATGGAGAAAGTCGAGACTTTTTCTTGTTGATCTTGAAGCCTAGGTACTCTAGGAACTGGATCACCTGACTGGAAGCTTGCAAGCATTCGGTCTCGGATGCTGCCCACACCAGCCAGTCGTCCAGGTAGGCTACTACCTGAATTCCCTTTAGGCGTAATTGTTTGAGAGCTGCGCTCGCAAGCTTCGTGAAAATCCTTGGGGCTATGTTTAGCCCGAATGGCATGGCTCTGAAGGCGTACAGTTTTCGTTGTAGCCTGAACCCTAGGTAGGGGGAGAGTCGACGGCTGATTGGAATGTGCCAATAGGCGTCTGACAAGTCTATAGAGACTGAGTATGCCCTCTTGGGCAGTAAGGTCCTTATGTGTTGCAGTGTTAGCATCTTGAATTTACAATTCACTATGAACTTGTTGAGTGGTGACAAGTCCAGAATGACTCTGAGCTTTTCCGAGTCTTTCTTGGGAACACAAAACAGCCTCCCTTGGAATTTGATGGACTTCACCTTTCGGATCACATTTTTCTCCAACAGTTCTTGAACGTACTCCTCCAAAATGGGGGTGGAGTGTTGGAAAAACCGAAGGCATGGGGGTGGAGTGCTGTACCAGCTCCAACCCAGTCCATTCTTGAGTAGGCTTTGGGCCCAGGGATCGAAGGTCCAGCGATCCCAAAATTTCATCAGTCTCCCTCCTACCGGTATCATTTCACTTGGACTGCCGTCCTGAGGTCTTGCCTCCCTGACCACGACCACCTCTGAATCCCCTTCCCCTTGAGGGGCGCCTAGACGAGCCTCTGGCTGCTCCTCTAGGTTTTGCACGAAAGGAAGAAGACTGTCCTTCGAACGTTGGGGCGAATGTGGTTGACTGACCTGGCACCGCCTGGGGTACCCACTGAAAGGCAGTCGGGGTTTGTGCCACCATCTGGGGCACTGGAGGCAAAGGCAATTGCAGTTGCTGTTGCTGTCTATAAGGCTTGGCTGGCCGAGATGGTAGCCTAGTCTTCATATTCTTCCTCTTTGGTTGAGGACCCTCATCCGGGGAAGATTTTCTTTTGATAGCCAGGCCCCACTTCTGGAGAAGATTTCTATTCTCCACGGCGGCCTTATCAACAACCTCTTTGACCACATCGGTAGGGAAAAGGTCTTTTCCCCAAATGTTGGAGGAGATTAACTTCCTTGGCTCGTGTCTCACCGAAGCCCCGGTGAACACGAACTCCCTGCAAGCTCTCCTTGCCTTGACGAAGTTATAAAGGTCCTTCGTCACTGTGGCTAAGTGAGACTTAGCCACTACCATGAACATTTCATGGACCTTGGGGTCACTTGCCATCGTCTCGAGAGTAGTCTGATGAGACATTGAGGCAGCCAGTCTTTCTTTTGTCTCGAACTCTCTTCGTAAAAGAGATTCGGACAGCTTGGGGAGGTCCTCGCCGAATTGCCGTCCGGCAATATCAGCCTCCAACTTTCCCACTGAGAATGTTAGATGGACATCCTTCCAGTCTTTGTGGTCCATAGGTAGAGCCAGCGACAATGGTTTACACTCCTCCAGGGAGGGGCAAGGCTTGCCGGCCTCGACTGCCTTTAGGACAGCCGCAAACCCTTTCTGTAAAAAGGGGAAGGCTCTATCAGGAGAGGACACAAACGAAGGGAGCTTCTTGCTCAATGCAGCTACCTTCGAATTCGAGAAGCCCCTCTCTTTCATCGAGGATGAAAGTAGGGCTTGAGCCTTAGCGTGGTCCATAACAATGACCTCCTTCGGCTCTGTCTCCTCCCTTGAAGCTGGTTCTTTTCTCAGCCGGACATAGAAGTCCGGATATGATGCCTTGCTGTGCCAGAATTCTACCTCCTCTAGGGGAACTGAACCCAGCTTATCCGAAATGACGATTTTTCCAGTCGTCATCGGCATGTGCTCAGCATACCTCCATGGGTTAGCATCTGAGCATATGGGAAGGTCTTTCACATTGAGCCTTTTCCGGGGCCCATGTGATTCTGCCAGGGACTGCATACGCAGTTCCATTGCAGCCGCCTTCTCCTGATTCTCCTTCTGCATTTGTTGGATCATTCCAACAATCGAAGAGAGGGCCTGTCCCAGTTCTACTGGGAGGCCAGCCGATGTTGAGGGGATAGGCTCCGGCATCTGAACCGGAGTAGCCGACACCTCGTCGACCTCATCCTCTACGACATCCGGGGTTTGAACTTGATCCTGACCTTCTGCCAGGAGGTCTTCTTCCAAACGATCGTCCAGGTCAGACATCCTGTCACACAACTGAATGTCTTGCATCGCATCTGCGACTTCCTCGTCCACCTGGACTTGATCTATAAGGATCTCCTCTTGAGGCTGGGGAATCACTGCCTCAGCTGATGCCTGGGGAAAAAGATACGCCCTCATCTTCTCACTTGGAAGATAAGGGCCAGAGGTGTTCTTCTTGAAGCCCCTTACCCAAGTACGAAGCTTTTCCCTAGCTATATCCCTTGATTCCGCCGTTCTAGGGGAATCAAAAGCCTCAGTAATCAGGTTAGTGCATACAGTACATACCTGAGGGTCCCAATACTGGAGATCATTCTTGGAGACAGCGCATGCTGCGTGTCTCCTACAACACTCATGTCCGCAGAGGTTCTTGCTGCGGACATTGCAGAAAACATTTCCGCACTTCGGAGGGTCCTCCTGTAAAGAGAAGAAATTTCCATGAGTATCAAGTGAACTATGTATCACTGGATATGCATAGTATAGCATAACAATTCAAATGAAAGACACACACTTGTGTTTCCCTCACAACCCATTGTTGCAGCCTTCCAGATAATAAAATCAAAAATGGTTTATCTCTACTAGAGTAACCAATGCAAGGTTTCCATAGGAAACAGGTGGAGCACACACCTAGGCAATGATTTTAAAAATCCTGGATAATAGACGGGGAAGAACTCTGCTTCCTGTCTGAGGGCAACAGCAAAGGGCTGTGTAAGAAAACACAATAGTGTTAGAAGATACAGTGCTGTACCTAAACTTTTACTATAGCTTTCTTCTTACTGTATATGCTATACAGAAGAATACTAGTACAGTATAGGAGGATGTGTGCCGGCCTGCCTTTGCCGGCCGGCACACACCACAATTAGCTTTAAAGTATACTACTTAACAACTATAGGGCGGCAGCCCTCTGGTTCAAATGCCTGTGCCGGCGGCATCAACTGCCGGCCAGCAACAGCCAGTGTAGGCCGGCAATGATTGCCGGCCAGCAACTACACAAGGTAGTACCCAGCTGCCGGCCACACTCTTGGTGACCGGCAGACAAGGACTGACATAAGCCGGCCGGCAAAGGTACAAGACCGATGCCAGCCGGCAGCAAAAGAACCAGAAGACTACACCTGCCCGGCTGCCGGCCTCATAGGCCGGCAGCCGGCCTCATAGGCCGGCTGCCGGGACAGGTACAGCACTAGAGAAAATAGAATGGATGCCGGGATAAGAGTGTACACAACCCCCCAAGCCCGGCAACCGAAAGAGTGCATATAAGGAAGGGGAGAAACTTAATT
>NC_090734.1:104363738-104368738 GCF_036898095.1 Palaemon carinicauda
CGGTATTGCTCAGTTGAATAATTTGGCAAATGTTGCTAATTATTCGTGACCATATACAATAACACAGGAACCTGTCCATACACTAAAAAGTAAGGTGTGTCCCTGAGCGAGGCATTATATGCAATGTTCAAAGGTAGATCAGCTGTAGGAAGCATGGCCTGCCAATGAAAGGGGTCATCAGCCACTAACTAGCGTAAAATTCGCACCACTTTCCTATTATGCGATTCCACTAAGCCATTAGCTGAAGGCCTATATGCGGTCACTAAAAAGTGTTCAGTTTTCGTCAAGTCCATTTTTTATTTCACCACCTTATTTTTAATCTTGAGACCATTATGACTTTTCAAAATTCTAATGAATATGCTGATTTATCCAGCATTGCATAAATATGAGTGTAACAACTAAATGCATCCACAAATAAACATATATACTTATGTTGAGTTAAACCAGTAGTAAATGGTCTTACCACATCCATATGCACTCTTTAAAATTTGATAGGAATCACAGGCCACTTTCTGGCTTCCTGTACAGTGTTTTTGTGTTCTTTGAAAAAGGTACAACCATGACAACATTTTATATAATTTTCTTTATATTTTAAATTCCTAACCAAAAGAAGCATTCACATACTCTCCCTAAATGCCCTGCATACGGACTTACAAGTACAATGTGGATAGCTCGACTAATTAATGAGGGAGGAAGACCTACCAATGCAGAGAATTCTCCTCCCCTCTTCTCGTAAGCACAATATAAGATGAAATTATCTTTAAAATAAATTCTTACAAGGCATATTCAGAAATTATGGATAATTCTCTGATTCCCCTGTAATCACTGCTCGCACTCTTTCCATCCATTCCTCTTTTTTCTGTCCCTGTCGGACTTCCTTTATGTCCCAACCTCCGAAGTCAATAACACCTGCATCAGCAGTGCACATGTTCCAGACACACTTGGTCATATCCTCGGCGAGTAATACGCACTC
Source organism: Palaemon carinicauda (assembly GCF_036898095.1). Classification (NCBI taxonomy): domain Eukaryota; kingdom Metazoa; phylum Arthropoda; class Malacostraca; order Decapoda; family Palaemonidae; genus Palaemon; species Palaemon carinicauda. Next base: position 104,364,712 of record NC_090734.1, read on the forward strand.
ACGTTCACTATTTTCTTCTCTCTCTCTCTCTCTCTCTTTCTCTCTCTCTCTCTCTCGCTCTCGCTCTCTCTCTCTCTCTCTCTCTCTCTCTCTCTCTCTCTCTCTCTCTTAGAAACATCACTAACTCTCTCACGCTCTCACTCGTGGATCTCCTTTTCTGATTATTCCTCACAAGAATTCACATACCGTTTTATATTTTGATGGGGGCCTTCAATATTTTGGTTTCATTCTTCGTTCCTCCTTTGTGCCCTAGTTGTTACTCCTATTACTTCACCTCTAGAGAGGGCATCAGCTACCTTGTAAGGTTTACCTTCTTTGTGGTCAAACCCCTTTATTTTAAACTCTAACAATATTTCATTCCATCTCTCTTGTTTAGACGTCAAGTCCCCTTTGAAAAATAAGCCCCGTAAGAAGCGATGACCAGTTTGTAACTCAATCGGATAACCTAGTAAAAAAAAAAAAGATGCCTCTCTAGAACGCAAAGAATAGCCAAAGCCTCCCACTCGAATAAATTTTAATTCTTTTCTGCTCCTTATAATGCTCTGGAAGAAAAGTAAATCGATCGCTCTCTACCTTTATCATCTTGTTGAGAAATTATGCCACCAATAGCAATGCTACTCGCATCTTATGCCACTAAACACTGGCGATAAAATCTAGGATATGTGAGTAAGTCATTGCTAGTTAAGGCAGCTTTCAAATGATTAAGAGACCTCTCTTCTTCCATTCCCCAATTTATTACTTTTTGTTTCTTTAAAGCATCTAAGCGTCTCACTATCTCTCCAAAACCTCTCGTGAATTTACGGTAATACCCAACGAGCCCACGGAATCCAGCTACTTTCTTATGAGTAATTGGCCTGGGGATATCTCTAATAGCTTCTACTTTACTGGGGCAGGGTTGGATACCTTCTGGGGTTATTATGTGACCTAAAAATTCGACCTGCTTACAGAAAAACTTACACTTTGACAAATCTTTTTTCATACCATTACATCACAATGCTGCTAAAACTTCAAAAATGTTTTTATGTTCTTTGGCCATTTTCCCTATAATTAAGATATAGTATCAATAAACAAGAACATTATGGCCAATTAAGGGAGACAAAACCACCATCACTAACATAGAAAAATTACTTGGAGTATTTTTAACACCGAAAGGAAGACAAATTTAACTGAAGAAGTTGATCGTTGGCTATAAATGCTGTTTTACACATACAGTCATCCTGAATGGGTATTGGGTAGCATCCAGATTTTAAATCGATAGTTGTAAAAATATTTACTATCGCGGTATCGCTTCACATACGCCCTTTCTTTTGTTTTATCTATCTTTAAACGTAAGTGATATTCAACTTAGTAACTTACATACAATGCTTTACAGCAAAATAATTCAAACTACTAATAACTACCTCTAAGTAATTACCTTAATTTTTCCAGGAAATGTTTCCCGTTAACACAGCTTGGCGGGAACATGGTGAAAATGGTTCCAAGCTCCAGGTTAATCTTTGGTCTCTCCAAAACGCTGTGATTGCGGGCATAATCTGCAGAAAATTTGTTACCTTTAGTTACCTCCTACACACACAGCACATCACTTCTAACTATATGGGCCTTTCTAATATACCGGGCAATCTCTTCAGGTGTGGTTTCCAAAGTCCCTATTTCTACGTTATTATTACTAAATTGTCTTAACTCATTACAGTTGAACATATGCTCAGTAGTATCATCTGCCTCCCTAAACAACACAAAGTCTATCCATATCATTCCTCTGTCTATATAATTTTATTTAATTCTATCATATTTAACCTTGTTTTCCTAACTATTACTGCCACATTATTGTTAACTTCTCATATGTAGCCTAGTAATCTCTGCCATTACTATTCACAAACCTGAGTTTCGTCATCCCTACATTCTTTTCTTCTTTTTCTTCTTTCAATTTTCTTTTGCCACTATTCTTTTTATCTCTCTGTTGAGTTCTTGCTTTTTATACTCTTACTTCTTCAATTTTAATATCATATATATTGTATATTGCTATGATCCTTTTTCCCCAACATTTCCCATATGGTTCTTTTATTTGATCTTCCACTACCTCATTAACTAGTCGTTTCTCATTTGATGTTATGATGATATGAAAAAGCATCACCTTTCTATACTCTATTCTATTTTCTGTTGAATCTGTTCGGGTGTTGATGTGTAACCTTTGCAACAGCACCTCTATCGAAAATAATTGTTCAGAGAGTCTTCCAACAGAACTGTATCATTATAGTATTCAAAGATTTATTTTAGGTTTACTCGTAAACCAAAAGAGATCCATATAGAATTTTTCATCTATCTGTAATATTGATGAAGAAGCTTCCAAAAACAAATATACCAATCTTCTGGTTGCTTCTGGTAGCTCATAATAATATTATTTTGTAATTACATGACTACTTTAACAAGTTTTTCGATCAATTGGCAAAGTAATGAGTAACAAAAAAAGAACAACCCCGATCAGCATGAGCATTTTTTTTTTATCGGTTTTCTTTTGATTCATTTTTTTCCATACAAAACACAAGTCGATACCGAAAGAAAATGTTGTAGCAACGCGATAGTTACGTTGAACAACCACAGCGTTATACAAAGATTACATTGCATTCAATAAGAAACTGTATTATCATCACACAAAGCATTTACATTCACATTATAAAAAAAAAACCTACATAGCTTTGCGAGGTGGAGGACTTATGCTGGAGGGTTTCTTATTTGGTTATTTTTGCCCAACAAAACACAATTCGATAGTGATACAACGCGTTATAGCAACCATATTGTTATGTTCAACAACCACAGAGTAGTGCAATAATTATAATGCATTCAGTATGGTTCTGCATCATTATTGCACTAATCATTAGCATTCCTACTATAAGCAACACATATTGCTTTGTAGGGTGGATGACTTTCTCACCATAGCATAATGCCACGTGGCACTTAAATAGAAATTAGCATTCACTTTATTTTCAAACTGGGGCAACGTGAAAATAGCGTGGAAGATAACATTCACGCTATTTTCAGTGTAATGCAGCGTGAAAATAACGTGGTGAGTTTGTTGAGTAACAGTTTGGTATCCTCAGTGTTGTCAGGTGTATGAGGATAGAAGAGCATGGGGAAAGGATAGGCCAGTCTATTCGGTATATGTGAAGGCAAAGTAAAAATGAGGTGTAACCGGAGAGAAAAATCCACTGTAGCACTCTCTGGCCAGTCAAAACACCAGATAACTAAGGTAGATTTTTATATAAGTAATCTATGTATTGTTTAAGCACCTTTTGGTGTTCTCAGAATATACTTCGTGTATTATTTCCATTCTTGTTTTATATAACACGAGAAGATGCGTTCTTTATAAAATATCCACAAGAGTTGTTCCAATAAAAAACCTTATCAAGAAATATTAAACAACACGAACAAAAAGAAAATTAGAATCCCTAGTAAGCTCAGGAAAAATGAAAAGATTCAAGCCATGTTCTGTGAAATATAACCTGGCAAAAATTTTCCTCAATTAGCATCGACATAAATGTATCACATCTCTCGAGGCTGATTATCAAGCAGAGATGGTTTATCTGGTGACTTAAGACAACCTCCACCGACCCGGAGGCGTTCCCTGAGTCTGAGGTTAGAATAAAAACGAGCTAGGGGAGTAGATAGCACAACTGGAAATTCATTTGAATATTATACGAACTCGTTCATTCATCTCTCAAAGGCGACGCGACGAGTACTCCCCAGCACCTTCTTCACTTAGACTTTTGAATGCAGTTCCTCGCTAATTACCCACGTTTGCATATTATAGCCTCTTATTGCCGGGAGTCAATGTTGCCAGAGGTCTTTGACTTTTTTACTTTGTCTTCTTTTCTCGCATTATTACCACGCGATCTATAATTTGTTGTTTATTATACAATTTTACAAATGGTATTTTGAGGGTTAACTCCCGCTAATGTATCTTTGTTTACACAAATATAAAATTCGTATATTGATAAGAACTGCAATTAATATGTTTTTTAATTATGTTTCT